>NW_022589750.1:10114064-10267820 GCF_004348235.1 Phoca vitulina | reverse complement strand
AAAAAAAAAAAAAAAACCAATCTTGGGTCAGAATTCTTCCTAACTGGTGATCTTATGATTTATGAAATACTTAAGAATTATGAAATTCTCATAACTGGTGATCATCAAGACACCCCACAAGCACCTGTCTTGATGTGCTAAGAAAAAAGATGAAGTGGCAGGGAGTGGGTGAAGAAATCTCAGTAAGTGTGTGAACAGTCAACAGAAGCAGATAGGTAAAATAATTACTTTCTCCTGCCCTCCAACCCAGCCAAAGATGTCCATGTCCTAACACCTGGAACCTGTAAATAGGCTACATTACATGGCAAAGGGTAATTAAAGCTGCAGATGGAACTGCCTTAAATATAAAGAGATAATCCTGGATTATCCAGGGGGTCCAATGTAATCACAAGGGTTCATTAAATGTAGAATAGAAAGGCAGAAGGTCGGAGTCTAGACTGGCCATTGTTGGCTTTCAAGATGGAAGGGGACCCCAAGCCAAGGAATGAGGGCAGTCTCTAGATGCTGGAAAAGGCAAGGAAATGCATTCTCCCCTAGAGCCTCCAGAAGGAATGCAGCCTTGTCAACATACTGATTTTAGCCCGGTGACACCCACTGCAGGCCTCTGACCTCCGAAACTGTATGATAATACGTTTGTGTTGTTTTAAGACACCACGCTTATGATAATCTGTGGCAGCAATAACAGCAAACCAGCGCACATACTAACGAATTACCTGCCTAGAAAGAAACCACATTTTTCTTACCTGTATCCATCGGTCGTTCTGTATTTAAACTGTCCGTGCTGCCCTGATGTCCACCTAAAGGTATCTTCACTTGTTGTTCTGATAATTTCCCAGTACTGACAGATCTAGAAAGAAGGATGATGTTCATAATGGAAGAGTATACTTAAAAATTCCAAATATTTAAATAATAAGGGGGATTTAAGCTGAGCCACAAAAGGGTTAATGGGAAGTCAGAGAATAAGGAGACAAAAAATAGATACCGGACAATTCAAGGCAGAGATGAACTTCAATAACCAAGACAAACAAAAAGCAGACATAGAACATTCGGGAAATTCGGTGGCAGCTCTGTATTCACAGTTACAGGAAGCACCTGTGGTTTTCAGAGATTCTAAATGTATACAGTTCGTATCACAGACCATGTGGTATAAACCAGCCACTGAACTAATTTGGTCTGGTTTGTCTTCGTAACAGAAATATATGTACTATTACAGTTTTCACGTTGAAGGCTGGAAGGAAATGGTGTCTTTTACCTGCCAAACACTGCTTTGTTCTGCTGCTCAGACTTCTGCCTCTCACTTCCTTGAACTAAGAGACAATGAGAGCATTCCCGTGGGTCATTCCCATCCTTAGACTGCCCTTCAGAAGGCCCGTGACGAGTAACCAAGGCTAGCAGGTTGGAAGACGCTTGCGTTTTAGGTATTTTGAAAGGAGCTGTGGTCTAAGGAAACATACGTAAGCTGGTTACTATGCTGCATGCAGCATTCGGAGCTGTCAGGAACGTCAGTCAGACCTGGCTTTGCAGACTGACTTCCACAGCAGCTCTGGGACCTTGGACAGTTCACTCCTACTCTCTAGCCTCAATTTCCTTTCTTCGGGAATAAGTGGCCTAATGTAGAAAAAGCATTCAGCATAAAGTACTGAGACTGCCTGGCTCATAGCAAGTCCTCATTAAATTGTAGCTATTCTCATCAGGGATCTTCCATAAGGTAGAGTAGCCCCCGTCCACGGTTTCGCTTTCTGTGGCCAATCCTGGTCTGGAAGCAGGTGATCCTCCTTCTGATGTACGGTCAGCAGGTCAGTGGTAGCCTACCAGCCGTCACATGCCTACCTTACTCCCTTACTTCATCTCACCTCCTAGGCATGTTCCCACCTCCCACCTTCTGCTTCTCCAGCTCCCTCCGCCCTTCCCCCCACCGCTCGTGCTTGCTCACTCTAAATAAATATAATATCTAAAAAAAAAAGACCTCCCCCCATGATTATTATATATTATATATATTCTGGGTGTATTTTGAGAGAGAGAGAGACCACATTCACATAACTTTTATTATGGCCTATTGTTAAAACTCTTCTATTATTAATTATTGCTATTACTCCCTCACTGTGCCTAACTTCTAAATTAAATTTTATCATACTATCTGGTTTCAGCCATCCGCTGAGGGTCTTGGAGCATATCCCCTGGAGACAAGGGGACTACACTACTTACTAGCTCATGGCCTACTGTAGGGAGCTCAGCTAAGCTACTCCGCAGCATTGCTGATTCCGCATCATTTTTGTGTGGCCACGCGGCTGCAGGGCCTTAAACGGACACTAGCGCCTCGTGCAAGCGCGCGCCCCCGAGAGCAGCCTGTGGTCACAAGTACATTTAATTCTGGAGAGGACTCCTCCAACAGCCCTGGTGGTCTAAAGTCTCCCCGTCCCCCAGGCTTTCCCCTTGGGTGTCGCACACATAAGACTCCTGTGGAGCTTACCAGAATCCCATTCTTTTGGTTCGAATTGACCAATCCTGCTTTAGCTCAGGAACCCCCAAGTCCTCCGTCCCTGCACCCTAATAAAGGCATGTGCCCCAGGTCCTGTCTCTGTTCGCACCTGCCTGGATGTCCCCGTGCAGCCTCTCGAGACATGTCAGGTCTTCTGCCAAGACATGTGAGTAATGGACTTCCCTACTGCAATTTCTCTTGTGGTCTGCTGTTGGACCTGAGCTCACCACACAGCACCCTGTGCCCCATGTAACAAACGTTAATTCAACAAAGTCGCAACGCCGACAAAGAGTTTAATGAACGCACCTTGGTAGGAGAGCCAATGATGGTTGGTAAAGGAGTTTTAAAGAACCAGTCCGAACTGCGAGGAGAGGACCCCATGTGCTTGGTGGGAGAGGTTCCGAGGCTGCCAGGCCGACTGGGCTGAGGTGAGTAGCTGTACCCAGCCCCAGCGTGGGACGGGCACACGGGGTCCGAGTGCTGCTTTCGGAGTTTCTGCTTGTTCTGGTAGATGTCGGTGAGGGTAGGGGCGCTCTGCAGTCTAGCACCCAACAGGAGAGACTGTGGTGATGGAGTCTGTGGCACTGGGGAACCTGCCACGGACATGCCTGTAGGTTAACCCAGAGCACGGGCAAACACTGAAGAATTCAGGGGACAGTTCTTAAAATGGGAAGTCTATGAATGTCATGTTCTTCAGGAGATATTTTAAAAACTGTGTATTTGGCGAGAGACGATTTGGGGGATAGAAGGTAATGGTGATGGGTATGTTAGCTGCTCTTGGCAGCAGCTAGCAGGTAACTCAGATTACTGTCTGGTCTAATGAGCACAAGAGAACTATATCATGAATGGTCAATGTCAGTAAAAACTACCAACACCCATGTTGAACAAAATGATTTCTACTCTTTATGCGAATACGTACTTGGGGACATCAACGTATTACTCTCTTTTCTCACATACCAGCTAAAAGAAACTTTTCAAACCAATCCAGAATATAACCCTTTATCTAATTAGATAATATGCTTTTCTGGGATTTTATTTTACTTGTCTAAAAATCACAAGCATATATGGATAATTTTTTTTATCAGTTTCATGAATGAAATTCATTTATAACCTAAAGTGCCCATATTCTCTTCAAAGAAAACACTTGTCCTCAGGTACTCTTGCCTCTTAAGGGGACACCATATTAAGAGCCCGAGAAATAGGGTCTTGATATGGTGAAGAGCTGGAAACAGCAAGAGGACTGCCCCACACAAACCTTGTTGCCAACTTCAGGCTACTAAGCAAGCCTGGAGCTCTGGTTACAAATTCTTCAGAGCTTCTTGCAAGCTAAGCTACCACCAATATCGGTATGGACCTATAACCATAATCCTCCCAAAAAGGAAATGAGAGCTTTTGCTACTGACCACTCCTACCTTAATCTCATCCTAAATCTGGTCTTTATCTTTCAGAACTGGGTTCTGCCGTGTGTGTGTGTGTCCACGTGTACACATGAATAAATACGCACACACAAAGCAATAAAATTAGTAGCAAAATGTTATAAATCTGGAGAAAGTTATCTAAGATTTATTTTTAGGCAAACACAAAATATGAAAAACTAAGAAAAGAGTGCTTTTCTCAGTGACACAGGATTCCTTTAATTAGCCAACTCCTCAGATGCACATACAATAAAACTTGACTAATAAAAGTGTGATTTGCACGTATCTTTTCAGGTGTATATATATATTTTATATTAAAGCAAATAAACTATATTTCTTGTTTATCTCATGCTAACTGGCAGCTCTTATCAAGAACAGTATTAATCAAAGGAATGAAACTTCATTGTCTAGATTGATTTTCATTATCTATGTGACAATGACCAAAATTTAGTGCAGTTAATTCCCAAGACTTACTTTCAAAAAGAATCAGATACCCCAAAGGAGATATTTGATTGACTATATGATATGCTAAAACATTTTAGGCCAAGATTCTAGAAAGTAGGACAACAGACAGAATATTTCATATCAGGTCTATTCCTTTGATAAGACTAGAAAAACATAACTCAAATCCACTTATAACGGGATTAAAATTATTAATATCCCAAACAGATCTCCTACCTGATGAGTTTCTACTCCTGGATTCGTGACCCTGAGGATGCCCACAGCAGCACTGACTAAATTGCTCAGGAATGGTCCCAACTATGAACGGGGAAACAGGGAAAGGAGTAAGAGGTGACTCAAAACCAGTGAAGGATGGAAGCAGGTAAGACATGCACGAACTGCACAGTACATTACAGTTTACGAAACTGGATGAGCAAAGATTTATTTCAGTTGGCGTTTACTGAGCGACCAACGTGCCAGGTGCTGGGCACGCTACAATCAAAAGAACCATAGAATCTGCCCTGAAACAAGAGCAGCAGGAAAGAAAGCCACGCAAACAAACTGATGCCTGTAACAGGTACGTCACTGAAGACAGAGAAGTACAAAGAGCTCGTCGAGTTTGAGGCCTGTGGAGCTGCAAGGGGCCCAGCTGCTGTCCCTGTG
Source organism: Phoca vitulina (assembly GCF_004348235.1). Lineage (NCBI taxonomy): Eukaryota > Metazoa > Chordata > Mammalia > Carnivora > Phocidae > Phoca > Phoca vitulina. The sequence goes on along the minus strand of NW_022589750.1, from coordinate 10,262,822 downwards.
TATCCACTACGTTCTTGATGCTCCTGCCAAGGCATGCTCCCCAAGGCTCCCAGCCAACAACTGCATGTGGGTGTGGCACTAATTCAGGCTGGGTCAAGCAGGTCAGGGAATTTGGACAATCTAGTGTTTGGGGACATTCCTTGGGCCTGGCTAAAGCGTTCTTAGAATTAATTCCCTCTAGTCAAGGCTCCCCTGCCCACTCCTCCTACCTCCCTCTCTCCCTCATGGGGGTCAGAGCTGCAAGGAGGTCTGAAGGGGCTCCCCCAGACTCCTCCCCCCCGACCCCATATCCATCACAGGTGCCTCCCCAGTCATTCTGGAACGACTCTGCAGCTCCCTTCTCTGCATCTACCTCTGAGTACCCAAACCAACCAGAGGAAGAGCTGGGAGAGGTCAGGGGGTTGAAGCAGACAGGAGACACTGACCAGGTGGTTAGGTAGGCAGGCAAAGCTTAGATCCCGAGGAGGGGTCTTTTCCTTGAGTGCAAGGATAAGGCTTGGACCTTGTCTCTGGAGACCCTGACGTGCCCCAAGAGCTGCTGAGTGAGTGAGGGAGGGCCAGGATTTTGTTCCGGGAAGATTTTTCAGCTAAAAAGCAGCTTCAAAACCACTGCAACAGGTGTGGTGATATACATTTTTAAAAACATCCTTATGGTTTTTTTTTTTTTTTTGAATCAGGGCTCCTGAGCATACTTCAATCCTTCTCACTCTGCCTCCTCCTGAAATTTCTTCACATCCCCTTACTCTTACTTGACAGTTCTGCCTGAGGGTGGAGCCCTTTACAAGTAAAAAGTGTATAAAAATTTACCTTTTAGAAGTAAAAAATACACATATTTACACGGGGTGGGGGGGCAAGTTTCAGACCTGCCGCCCTGGGCCCTCTCTGCAGCCCCCGCTCCCCGCCCCCCCCACCGGTGCTGTCTCCCTCAGATTCCGCAGTAGCAGCTGCTTTGGCCTCTCTTGCACGTATCCTGAAGTTGAGCATTTTCTTTGTCTCTCAGTTTCACTAAAACTGTGGTTTAAGGTTCGTCTTTCTGTTTGGCTGGGGTTTTGTTGGTGCTGTTTGTGTGAGCATTCTCCCCTGTGCCGTGCAGGCTTCCCAGGAGAGGGGGAAAGACCTGTCCTGAAGCTGCCACCATCTTCCTCCCGGAGCTGGGAGGCCCTGTGGACCGAAGCCAGCCCTGCTGTGTACACAACTGTCTCTTAATCCTCACAAAGCGGAGTGGTAAGTAGGGTAGCTGTTTCACGTACTATTATCTAGGGTTTCTGATTTTGTGCGTTTGGAGCCCAAACCCAGTGGAGATACTTTTTATCCATAAGATCCATTTATATTATTCTATTTCCAATAGCGGTCCCAACAAATGTACCTAGAGAAGCTCACGTGGGGGCTGGGAGTAAGGCAGAGAGTGGGAGGGGAAGGATATGGCTCCCCATCAGCTGAGACTCACTGCCATCATGAGCCAATGCTCCTAAAAGACATCGTCATGTCAGATCTGTCACGGTGAAAACAAAGTTGAAAACAACAGCTTTACTCTCCTTACCCAAAGGGGAAGGTGAGTAAGGCCTGGAAGACCCAGTGGAGAGTCTTCGTCCAACTGTCTGTACTGTGTCTGCAGGCGCCGGGGAGCAGGATCCCACCCGGAGGAAGCCCAGAGGGCTGGTGTTAGACCTTCGCACCACTGCAGATCTGAAAAGAAAAATAAAATTACTCCCTCTCTGGCAGGTTCTGGGACTCTCTTTATTTCCTTTTTTCTAAAACGTCCTAACAACATGCCATGGAGTAGAATTTTTACAAATACGTAATATAGTCACATGAGACAAATATAAAATGTATAAAATTATATGGCATGAAGATTCCCTTCCATCCTTGTATTCTATCTGCCTAATTCTCGACACTCCCTCAGTCCTACTCCAAAGGTTACCACTATTTTTAGTGTCTAATATATCCTTCCAGAATTCCTTAATTCATATACAAGCAAACAAACTGAAAATATAATCTTATTTTCATCTTGTTTTAACAAAGGTAATATACACCATACCATTTTCTTTTTTTCTTTCTGGTTTTAGGTTCCCTTTACATTCTTAAAATTACTGAATATCCCAGAGTTTTGGGGGTTTTTTTAAGAGAGGAGAGAGAGGGGTGGGAGTGGAGGAGGGGCAGAAGGAGAGAGAGAATCTTAAGCAGGTTCCAGGCCCAGCTCGGAGCCCAACACAGGGCTCGATCTCACGACCCTGAGATCAAGACCTGAGCTGAAATCAAGAGTCGGTCACTTAACTGACTGAGCCACCCAGGCAACCCTATCCCAGAGTTTTGATATTTACTGTATGAGCTAAAACTGGAAAAATTTGGTAATAATTCATTAAAAGTAATAAACTTATTACATCTAATGTAAAATTATGAAAATTAATTATATCTTCCAAACAAAATAAATTCATGAGAAGCATGACATTGTTTTACATTTTAAAAAAATCTCTAATGTCTGGCTCAATAGTTGGATTCTCATAATTGTTTCTGCATTCAATCTTCCATATGCACAATATATGGGGGGATGCACATGAAGAATATCCAGCCTTACACAGATATGTGGCCAGAAAAAGGAGGAATATTTTGGTAGCCTTTTCAGATATTTGTGATACTCGTCTTTGATACTACACCAAAACTCAGCCATTGTACATTTCTAAAAGAACAGCTGCAATGTGGAATCTGAAACCAAGGCCAATGAAATTTTGTTTTACATTAGGCTCTAATCTTTTGTGAGGTATCTTGTACTTGGACTGGATCTTTTATCCATGCAGGATTTTTAAACATTTGGTATTTTGAAAAATGTTGATTGAATGAGTTATGCAGATATTCCAAATGTTGACCACATCATACAATATCAAAAAGTCACATCCATACCAAATTATCATCACAAATCTTAACAGAAATGGCCGTCAAGGCATAACAGAAGCTGTCAAGATCACATGGGTGAACTTGTTTTCAAAAATTCTAACTTTTGCTCAAGAGCTCAAATTTTATGTCACTTGTTTTCCAGGAATGGCAGACTTAGTTCATTTTCAACAAAATGGCTGCCCGATGCCCACAACCGATAGCTCGTCAGCTGTTCTTTCATGAAAAAACAGTATCCCGTGAAAAATGGGGCAAGTTCAACTTGCAACTAAAACAATCACACAAGTGCTTCTCCTTAAGAGAACTACTCCAATGTGCACCAGAAGTGCTTTATGCTTACAAGCCACTCAAGGTTGCGATTTTCAGAGAGAAATAATAACTTTTACTGCTTCATTAAAGACGTTCCTTGGTACCACTAACGTGTGGTGGTAAAGGATGTGAGAAATCACTGTGCAGTTGGGTGCCACTACCCTGATGCATCTGAAGGCACCAGCAGGTCGCACACCATCGCTTCTGCACCCTTTGTGCATGTGTCAACATGGTGAAACAAAGCAGCGTCCCGGTATCATTATGAAAACAGTCTTGACCTCCCGGACCTTTTGAAAGGGAGCCATACACAAACCACACTTTGAAAACCACTGCTAATTCCGCTATCACTTTGCTTTTTCCATTTTGTAATATACCTTGGAAACTTTTCTACCTCAGTACATAGAGAGCTTCCTTCCTCTTTATGGAAGGTGCTTCACTGTCATAGACGGACGTTAGTCACTTACTGGTGGGTACTTGGCTTATTTCTCATCCTCTATGTTCTAAAATTAAACAACCTGTCTATATGTAACTTCATACACAGGCAAGGACTGTGTATCTAAAGAGTAAGTTACCAGAAGTTAAAGTGGTGGGTTCAAAAGATATATGCATTAATAATTTTCACAGATATTGCCAAAATGTCCTTTGTAGAAAACTCTCATGAGTTTTCATCTCATCCTATGAGATGGTGCAAAACTTTTTCCATTCATTGAACTATGCATTTGCTGGGCCCTTTTAATCTAAAATCTTGTATTCTCCAATTCTAGAAAACTTTTTCTTGATTATTTCCTGGAAATTTTCTTTTCCAACTTGTTCTTTCTGGAATGCCTACATTAACTAATACTTGAAGAATATTTTTTATTCATAGTTTCCATCTTCTTTATTTGATTCATCTATTTCAGATACAGCCTCAACTTTATCTTCCAACATTTATTTTTATTTCAGTTATATTTTGTAATGTCCAAGAGGTCTTTTTGATCTTGACTGTTTTCAGTGGCATTTTGTTCTAATTTATGGATGCAGTTTCTAACCTATTTAGTTCTAAGGGTACACATTTTTTACGTAAGTTTTCTTTTCTTTGCATTCTTGCTATTTTGTCCTGATTGCACTTTTCTGTTTTCAGCCTTATGGCTCACTTGCACCCCTGCCCTCCCTGAGCTTTGTGGGACTCGGGTCTTGGGGACGTGGGGCACTCTGATGCCCGCCCTGCTCCAGCGGGCGCCCCTCTTCCATCTTCTTTCTGTTTTCCAGAAACGTGCTGAAACCTCTCATCCACTGAGCATGTCTTTTTATTTGACTTGTCTTTGTGGACTTGGACCTTTTCGTTCTTGCTACCTTAGTGGGGTTTCAGGATGTGGAGGAAATAAATAATATGTAAATGGTCTGCTACAACTGGTGAGATTTCATCCTTTAACAAGCTCTTCCTTAATTCTTAAGAATTATTATATATACATATCATACTATATTATCCAGCTAAGCTGAAGTATCATTTAAATAGATTCATTACAGAAGTTTTTTATGATTCGGTTTTGTACGCCTCCATGCTACACACGTGATTATGTCAACCACGGAAAGTAACAGATCTTTCAGTGACAACAAAATTTTTAAAAGAAAAGGAAGGAAAAACAATACCCGCTTACCTTGGAGAACCATGTAGATTTGTGCCAGAGCCGGCAGTAGATGTGAGATTCTGCTCTATGCGCTGGTAATTCCGTATCTGAGTAGGAACCGGAATTGGTGCTGTCTCGCTGTGAGGAGACACGGGCGGCTGGCACGGCCTGCAAGCGTAAGGTATTGAGAAAGGAAAGAAATCCAAGTAAGACCATTTTTCCTTCATTTTACACCTTGGTGACATTGAGAGAAAATTCTAGAAGAGGCCAAATGATCACTTCCATGTGAATAAAAAATGATCATCCCAAAAATAAGGCAAAAAAAAAAAAAATCACATTAGTCATTTAAAGAACTGTCCAGGCATTTATAGGCACATTGAGGACTGAGAATCGTAGTAAGAACTGGAAAAACCTTCCTCTACAACAACAGGAGAAGTCCGTAGGTTGGCAAAACTCAGTTTCATCTGCTCACATTCTGCTATTCATTATTATGTGAGGGAAAAAAAATACTTCTAGGAAAATATGCTGGGTAAAAGAACAGGAAGTTCAAGAGCAAAGATGACTGGAATGTTTACAAAAGTCATGAATGCAGTAAGCACTCCCAAAGAACTCTGACTTTTAAAAAGATTGAAAATAACACTGTACAACTCTCAAAGCACATGACCGGTCGGAGGTCCACATGCTGAAGTGTTCGTACTGGCTTTCTGAGAGCCTCTTTCTTTGCTTTTCATAAATTCGGAAATAATATGTCATTTCAATTCAATTTACAACCTATCAAAACATCAGGGACAACACTAGACCTCATTCTTCTGCCCTTGTGTAATACTAAAAAAGCCCCATGAATCTAACAGTTTTTCTCAAATGACAACATTACAGATATAAAGAGATCGTAGCTCTAGTTATCTAACAAACAGTATGATTATCTTCTAAAGTGTCACTTTAGAGCTTTTTGAACCATTACAGTATTTCATATTTAAATAAAAAGAAAATCTCATCCATAATAGAGATGTCAGTTGCTTTCCCCAATATCCATTTGCCCACTCTTTCTTACTAGCAGAACTCAAATTTTATGGAAGGTGGTGATTTGCTCGGTGAAATTATGACACATCCCAGACTCCTGTGCAGCCATGAGTGGCCATATATCTTTCTTGGTCAGTAAGATGTAAGAAGTCTTCTAGCCATTCTTCCTCTTTCCTCCTACCCTAACCCTAACCCTTGAGCCACAGAAACGAAGGCAACAACTATTTATTTTGACTTCTCATCTTGCAAGAAAACTAAACCTTTAGTGTTAAGCACACGACAGTCAGGACTGTTGTTTCTAGCTTTTAGTCTATAAGCTCTATTTTTCATTTAGGTAATTCCCATTAAGTATCATGTATTTATTTATCCACCCATCCTTCTATATTGAAGTATAGTTGACACACAATGTTATATTAGTGTCAAGTGTAACACTAAGTATCTTTTAAATACAATGATTTGTGTTTTTAATATCTATACACTTGATTGTGCAGTTGGATCTATAACCTCAAAATTAAACAAAACAAAACAAAAAGCTTCTACCACTGGGAACTAAACAGCTTTACAGGACTGCACTAACCAACTATGGTGCCTGCAAACTCAGAGCACGGAAAGGCCTTAGAGCCCAAGTTCCCCTAAGGAACAACCAGCATGGCCGTCAAGGATCAGAATGTGAATGAAGGAATAGCATCTTTCTACTGTCTCAATTCAATGAGGAAGTACATTGTTGGTGAAGCAAGTACATCTAGGCATTTTTTTTAACATATACATTGTCAAGTTCTTTTTTTTTTTTTCTTTTCTTTTTCTTTGTTTTTTTTAAAGATTTTATTTATTTATTCGTGAGAGACAGAGCAAGAGAGAAAGGCAGAGGGAGAAGCAGGCTCCCTGCCGAGCAGGGAGCCCGATGTGGGACTCGATCCCAGGACCCTGGGATCATGACCTGAGCCGAAGGCAGACGTTTAACCATCTGAGCCACCCAGGCGCCCTACATTGTCAAGTTCTAATATTCTTCCTGTACTCGTTAATCACCACAAGGGAAATTAGATTGGAATCACAGCCCCTCTCAGGGGATCTCAGGCAATCCTCTGCCAGCATATGAGGAGATGAAACAGTCATGGCAGGTGTCCTGTAGATGTGGCCTCAGTCTCTGCACAGAACCTTCAGGCAGACTTACTCCATTTGTAAAGTCCTCCCTGGAGAAATTCCCAGAGCTCCAGCTAGCTAGGACCACTACAGCCTCTTTTCCGTCTAGCTTTATATTAATAACACTATTCAACCATTACCTGACTCCCTAAGCCCAAGGTAAGGAGAGGGAAGGTCTAAGTGTGCACCGAGTCCCCAGCACGTGTGGGAAGTCATCTTTGACCTGCATGGAACACTAGAAAGACTAAGCAGTTTGCCCAAAATACAATACACTTTTATTTTATCGAAATGAGTAATTTTTGTCTAGGGGTCAGACATATTCCTGGAAAGAAATACAGTTAAATACTTCAAAATAGTATCAATAAAAGTGAGGTTCTAAGGAAAGAATGAGATATACTATCACTAATATTACAAAATTGGCCTGTGAGATGATAGTTATTGGGACATGGAGATAAAAAATTTTAATGGCTCTGAAAAGAAAAAGCTCCGAAAAAATACTTGCATCAAACCATTTTAATTTTGCATAGGGCATAATTTTAATGTCTTTGTAATAATTTATTTCCACATGCACTTAATATCTTGTGGGAGAGTGTATACTTTTTTTCAAAATACTCACCACCTCTCTCTGAACCCCTTTCTATGCCCCCTGGTGTGTGTACTCCTACCACAACCCCTGGGAAGGAGGCTGAAAGAGCAGCTCCCATTTGGGACATGCTGTTCTCAAAGCAGAGGGAAAAGGACTGATGACAGAATAGAAACTTTCAGAGCCATTATGTAGTCCTGCTATCACTGTTTTTCCCCTCTCTTTTAAGATTAGCATGTTCCAATTCTTGTATAGAGTCTGAGACAAAAGTACCAAAAAAAGCTATAAATCTATGTTATTATTAGGAACACATAAACAGGCGATTTGTGGCATCAATAACATAAGGGGGGGGCTATACGCCCATACTCTCTAGAGTTTTTGTATGCAACTGAAGTTATCAGTTTAAAATGGATTGTTGTACCTTAAAGTTATTTTATGTAGTCCCAAAAGTGACCACAAAGAATGTATCTACAGAATATACACAATAGGAAATGAGAATCAAAGCATGTCACTACAACAAGATCAACAGAACACAAAGAAAGGTATTAAGAGAGAATATAAGGGGGCAAAAAAGCCACAAGACATACATAAAAGTAACAAAATGGCATTGATAAATCTTCCCCAATTAGGCTGAAAGTAAAAGGATTGAAAAAGATATCCCCAGGACGCCTGGGTGGTGCAGTCAGTTGAGCGTCCAACTCTTGGTTTCAGCTCAGGTCGTGATCTCAGGATCATGGATCTCATGTGAGATTGAGCCCCATGTCAGGCTCTGCACTCAGTGGGGAGCCTGCTTAAGATTCTCTCTCCCTCTCCCTCTGCCCTCCCCTCCACATGCATGCTCTCTCTCTCTCTCTCAAATAAATAAATAAATCTTAAAAAATAAAAAAAAGAAAGATACTCCATGCAAATGGTAACCAAAAGAGAGGAGGAGTGGCAATATTAATATCAGACAAAAGAGACTTTCAGTCACAGTTACAAGAGACAAAACAGGACATTATTAAAGGGTCAGTTAACCAGGGAAATATAACAATTATAAATATTTATGCACCAAACATCAGTGTTCCCAAATATATGAAGCAAATATTGACAGAATTGAAGGGAGAAATAGACAATTCCATAATAACAGCTGAACAATTCAATACTCCACTTTCCATAATGGACAGAAAAATCAGAGGAATGAGCAATAAAGAAACAGGGCTTGAACAACACCCTAGACCAACTGGATCTAGCAGACATATACAGAACACTCTTCCCACCACCAAAAGAAGAAGATACATTCTTCTCAAGTGCACACGAAACATTCTCCAGGACAGACCACATATTAAGCCACAAAACAAATCTTAAAATTTTAAAAGATTGAAATCATACAAAGTATCTTTTCCAATCATAATGGATAGAAAGTAGAGGTCAACAGAAGAAGGAAAACTAGAAAATCCACAAATACACAGAAACTAAACAACACACTCTTACACAAACAATAGGTCAGAAAAGAAATCACAAAATAAATCAGAAAATGTCTTGAGAAAAATGACAATGTAAACACAACATACCAAAACTTATGGAATACAGTGAAAGTAGCATTAAGACAGATGTTTATGGCTGTAAATACTAACATTAAAAAAAAAAAACCTCAAATAAAAAACTTAACTTTACCCCTCAAATTTGAAAAAGTACAAACTAGGGGCACCCGGGTGGCTCAGTCAGTTGGGTATCCAACTCTTGCTTTTGGCTCAGGTTGTGATCCCATGGGTTGTGAGATCAAGCCCCATGTTGGGCTCCATTCTCAGCACGGAGTCTGCTCGAAGATTCTCTCCCTCTGCCCCTTCCCCCACTCACACTCACTCATGCACTCTCTCTCTCAAATAAATAAATCTTAAAAAAAAGAAAAAGTACAAACTAAACTCATTTCCTAACAAAAAATAGGAACTAATGAAGATTAGAGCAGAGATAAACAAAATTGAGAAAATAGAAAAATCAAACTAAGAGTTGGCATTTTTAAAAATCAACAAAACTGACATATAGCTAGGTTAACTAATAAAAAGAGAAGACTCAAAATCAGAAATGAAAGAAGGAACATGACAACTAAAGCCACAGAAATAAAAAGGATTATAAGAGAATACTATGAACAAGTGCTTGCCAACAAATTGGATAACCTAGAAGAAATGGATAAATTTCTACAAACACATAGCCTACTAAGGTTGGATGATAAAAAGGAAGAGAAAATCTGAACAGACCCATAACTAGCAAGGAGACTGGATTAGTAATCAAAACTTCCAAGTAACAAAAAAAGCCCAAGACCACATGTTTCACTGGTAAATTCTACCAAACATGTAAAGAATTAACATCAACACTTCTCAAACTCTTCCAAAATATTAAAGAGGAGGAAACACTCCCAAACTCCTTCCATGAGTTCAGCATTACCCTAATACCAAAGCCACACACACATACTACAAAACAACAACAACAACAAAAAGACCAGAACAATTTCCCTGATGAAATTTGATGTAAAAATCCTTAACAAAACACTAGCAAACCAAATTCAGTAACACATTAAAAGGATCATATACCATGACCAAATGTGATTTATAATATACCTACATTAATGGAATGAAAGACAAAAACCACATGACAATGTCAATTCATGCAGAAAAAGCATTTGACAAAATCCCAACATCCTTTAATGATAAAAAGCATTCAACAAACTAGGAATCAAAAAAAATTACCTCAACATAAAAAACACGATATATAAAAAACCCATAACTGTCATCATACTCAATGGTTAAAAACTGAAAGCCTTTCCTCTATGATCAGGAACAAGACAAGGATGCCTGCTCTCACCACTTCTACATAGAATTCCTAGCCAGAGCAATTAGGCAAGAGAAAGAAATAAAAGGCATTTGAATTGGAATGGAGTAAGTAAAATTATTTCTGTTCATGGATAATATGATCTTAAATGTAGAAAACCCAAAAGATTTCACACGCAAAAAGCCATTAGAACTAATACATTCAGCAAAGTTGCAGGAAATGAAATCAACACACAGATATGAGTACCATTTCTATACACTAACAATGAACAATGCAAAAAGGAAATTAACAATGCCATTTACAATAGTATCAAAAAGAATAAAATACACAGAAATAAATTTAACCAAGGAGGTGAAAGACTTGTATATTGGAAACTACAAAACATTGCTGAAAAAACTATAAAAGACATCCCGTCTTCATTGACCATAAGATTTAATACTGTTAAGATGTCAATTCCACCCAAAGTGATCTATACAGATCAATGCCATCCCTACCAAAATCTCAAAGGCATTTTTTGCAGAAATAGAAAAATCTTTCCTGAAATTCATATGTAAACTGCAGGAACCCTGAATGGTTAAAACAATTTTGGAAAAGAAAAACAAAATTGGAGGTTTCATACTTCCTAATTTCAAATCTACAGTAATCAAAACAATGTGGTTGGCATAATGACAGACACAGAGACCAAAAGAATGGAATAGACAGTCGAGAAACACACCCTTGCATATATGGACAAATGATCTTCAACAAGGATGCCAACACCACTCGATGGCAAAAAGATGGTCTCTTCAGCAAATGAGAAAACTAGATTCCATATGCAAAGAATGCAGCTGGACCCTTACCTTATACAATATACAAAAATTACCTCAAAATGGATTGAAGAGCTAAATGTAAGACCCAAAATTATATAACTCCTAGAAGAAAACATAGGAGAAAAGCTTCATGACACTGGATTAGGCAATGATTTCTTGAATGACACCAAAAACACAGACAACAGAACAAAAAAATAGACAAATGAGACTACAACAAATTCTAAAACTCCTGTGCTCAAAGGACATATCAACAGAGTGGAAAGACAATGTTTGGACTGGGAGAAAATATCTGTAAATCATATATCTGATAAAGGGTTAATATCCAAAATATATAAAGAACTCCTACAAATCAACAATAAATGATAGACAAATGTCCAATAAGTATATGAAAAGACACTCAAAACCACTAATCATTAGAGAACTGCAAATCAAAACCACAATGAGATATCACCTCATACTCATTAAGATGGTTATTACAAAAAACAAGCAAACAAACAAATAACAAGTGTCACTGAAGATGTAGAGAAACTGGAACCCTTGTACACTGTTGGTAGGAATGTAAAATGGTACAACCACTATGGAAAACAGTATCACAACTCCTCAAAAAATTAAAAATAGAAATATCATATGATCCAGCAACCCCACTGTTGGGTGTATATATATATCCAAAAGAACTGAAAGCAGGATCTCAAACAGATATCTGCACATTCACATTTATAGCAGAATTATTCACAATAGCCAAGAGGTACAAGAAATCCAATTGACCATCGGCAGATGAATGGATAAACAAAACACAGTGTGTGTGTGTATATATATATATGTATGTAGAATGGAATAAGGTTCAGCCTTAAAAGAAATTCTGACAAATGCTACAACATGGATGAACCTTGAGGACATTATGATGACTGAACTAAGCCAGTCACAAAAAGACATACATTGTATATTCTACTTATATAAGGTATCTAAAGTAGTTAAATTCATAGAAAGAGAAAGTAGAACAGTGGTTACCAGCACCTAGAGGTAGGAGAAATGGGGAGTGCTATTACATAAGGAGTACTGAGTTTTAGTTTTGCAAGATGAAAAAGTTCTGGAGATTGGTTGCCCAACATTGTGAATATACTTAATGCTACTGAACTATAAACTTAAAAATGGTGAAGACAACAGATATTACGTGCTTTTTTACTACAATTTAAACTTTTAAAAAAAATAGAAATGACAAATTGTGAAACAAAATAAAATTCAGAATCAAAAACATGGTCAAAGTTCTATAAAGTTTACTCAGAAAAACCAAAATATGAAAAACATTCTAATTTAATAAACATAAACATACCCTCCACACACCAAGAACTCATTTGAAGCACGTCTGCCAGCAGTCCCCATCGGCATATCATCTAAAGGAGAAAGAGAAAAACACCATCAGTTCTGCTCTACCACCTGCTTAAAAAACGTAAATTGTCCCAACATGATTATTCGGAAAAATCTGAGCACCACACAAATTTACCACTTGCTTATGATGCAGTTTCCTCCACGAGTAAAAGCGGGTAAAAACCATGAGCAAAAACACTGAACACACTGCGCCCAGCTGAAAACACAGGCTGTAACCCTTCAGTGCCCACTTCTATAAACAAACATCAGGTCTTTCCAAGGTAAAGTGTCATATTTATTTCAGTGTTACGTATCCTTCACCATTTAACAGGCACGGTAAAAACTGTGCTAACGTTTTTATCATGTTCCTTTTAATACGTCACTCACCAGCGTTTTTGAGTGTTAGGCCCCTGATTCCAATTTGCCCATAAACTCTGTGGTTTTTATTGAGCAATTTTTTCAGAGAGTGGTAACTTTTAGGAACACGTTCCAGCACAACTGACTGTACACGAAGTCTAGTTCACCCCACTGTTGGAGCACCCCCATCCTGCGTAACACTCCCTGACTTGCACGGGTTGTTGAACAAGACGTCGTCGTGGAGGCTGGGGCCTCTCAAGACACTGTAGCACACACCACAGGCCGCCTTCACCTGCTCCGGTATCATCTACATATGGGAACAGAGCTGAGCTCAGAATGCAGGGGCCCCTCATTCTTGTCACTGGTATGTCCATTCTATCACATTGCCTGTGTGACTTTAAATGGCTGTAAAGGCATAATCAATGTGTAGATATGAAATAGCAGTGTTGACCAAATAAGTTTTTAAAAAGAAAAGTATAGGTTATGCTGCTAACCCATACTCAAAAAGGGGAAAAAAAGGAAACAGACACGAATATCCCTCTGAATGGCCCTAAATAAGAATTGAGAAATGCATTTATTTTAGCACATCTCAAGTCCCTGCTCTCATGAAGCTGCCATTCTAGTAATGAAAGAAGGTAATAGTGTCAGGCATGATAAGAAATATAAAGGAAAATAGGGGCCCCTGGGTGGCTCAGTCCGTTAAGCATCCGACACTTGATTTCAGCTCGGGTCATGATCTGGGGGTCATGGGATCGAGCCCTGCATCAGGCTCCACACTCTCTCAAAATAAAAAAATAATATAAATATTTTAAAATGTATATAAAGGAAAATAAATCAGGGTAAGAGAATAAAGAGAAGTGAGGAAGGAAGCTACCTATTTTAAAGAGAAGAGCTCCTGATATGGTAATGGAGGGAACAAGGTAGATGGGGCAGGGACAGAAGAAGCTACATTTCATTAAGTGTACTTCATTTTGTAGCTTTGAGTTTGGAGCCATACATAATTTAGAAACAAAATAATAAAATCAAAAGGAAAAAGCAATCCCTAGAAATCAAAAGTAAAATAAAGCAAAACATTTATCATCTTTTATCATACATGACCATGTATCAACTTGTCTGGTATCGCTAGAAGGGAATTTTTTCAAGTGACTTTAAAGCTCTGTAATTTGATTGGACATCCCTAATAGGATTACCCTAAGGACAAAAAGACCCACAAAAAGACTTTTTTTATTTTATTTTTTTAAATTTTATTTTATTATGTTATGTTAGTCACCATACAATACGTCACCAGTTTTGGATGCAGTGATCCATGATTCATTGTTTTCGTACAACCCCCAATGCTCCATGCAGTACGTGCCCTCCTTAATACTCATTACCGGGCTAGCCCATTCCCCCACCCCCCTCCCCTCTAAAACCCTCAGTTTGTTTCTGAGTCCATAGTCTCTCATGGTTCATCTCTCCTTTCGATTTTCTCCCCTTCATTTTTCCCTTCCTTCTCCTAATGTCCTCCATGCTATTCCTTATGCTCCACAAATAAGGGAAACCATATGATAATTGACTTTCTCTGCTTGACTTATTTCACTTAGCATAATCTCCTCTGGTTAGAATGGCAAAAACTGACAAGGCAAGAAACAACAAATGCTGGAGAGGTTGTGGAGAAATGGGAACCCTCTTACACTGTTGGTGGGAATTCAAGTTGGTACTGCCACTTTGGAAAACAGCGTGGAGATTCCTCAGAAAATTAAAAATTAAAAATTTTTAAAATTAAAAAAAAAAAATTAAAAATAGAGCTACTGTATGACCCATCAATTGCACTACGGGGTATTTACCCCATTTCACTACAGATGTAGTGAAAAGAAGGGCCATATGCACCCCAATGTTCATAGCAGCAATGTCTGCAATAGCCAAACTGTGCAAAGAGCCAAGATGCCCTTCAACAGATGAATGGGTAAGAAGATGTGGTCCATATATACAATGGAATATTACTTAGCCATCAGAAAGGATGAATACCCAACTTTTACATCAACGTGGATGGGACTGGAAAAAGACTTTTTTTAAAGTGGGCTCCATGCCCAACATGGGGCTTGAACTCTTGACCATGAAGATCAAGACTAACATGCTCTACTGACTGAGTGAGCCAGGCGCCCCCATAAAAAGATTTTAAATGGTTTTAGGTAATTATCTTGTTATTTTGATATGATATCATATTATGAAAGGAGAGAAAAGAGAAGAATCTAAATTCACAAGGGCAAAATGAAAAGTCAACAGCCACAAAAATTTAGAAGTTACAAAGTTGATCAAAGTATTATTTGACCTAGGAGACCCTAGAAGACAGAATCCTCAGCCAATACAAGTTTTCCCCACATGGCATGAGGGAGTAATTCTCCAGGAGATGTGAGCAGCCCTCCAAAAAGGAAGCATAATACATAATACATCACCACTGTCCGTAAGACCCCCCCATACAAAGCTTTCAAACAACATTCTAATTTTCTATTCTTAATTATGAGTGTACAATAATTACCAAACATCCAAGGAAGGAATCTAATCTGAAACCGAGACTCCAAAACAACCTGGGAGAGATAAAAAAGAAAATATTTTCCGTAGAAAAGTAAAAAAAAAAAAAAAGTAATGTCCTCAGAGATAAAATATTGCATACTGAAATAAAAACAATACTTAGGGAGAGGGGAAGCTTCTAGAAATTAAAAATATGAGAACATAAATGATAAACTCAGTAAAAGAAAGTATCAAGGAAATTTCCCTAAAATTAGAGCAGTAAGACAAAACAAAAGGAAAATCAGACAAAAGAGATAAGAAAATCAGAGGAGTGTACTCAGGTATTTGTCTTATTATTACTTTTAAACTGTATAGATGTTTTAAAGATCTAACGTGGGGACTTCTGGGTCCCGGTTTCACATGTAAGAAGCTTGGAAGTTGCCATTCTTCCCTAACAACAAGTAAAAAGCTAAAGAGACTGAAAAATGATCCAAAAGAGAGGAGGTCAGAGGCAAACTGATGCCCCAGGAATAGAGAGACAGATAGGCAAACACGTGGAGTTGTGGTTTATCTGAGAAGAGACTCAACCCGTAGAAGGCTTGAGGAAACCACAGCCAGGACAGAAAAACATGAACCGTGACTGACAATTTGCTAGAGGATCACGGTGGACAGCTCTCAGCGTTAAAAATGCCAGGAGGATCTAGTCATAGGGAGGCTCACAATATTGTCAGATTTATCTCAGGGAACTCAGATGCTCACAGTAAAACAGTGGAGAAAAAAATCCCCTCCTGCTTCTGGTGGGGAAGGGAAAAGGAACCGTTTTTAAATAGGTCTGAGCATTGTGTTCTTAACAAGGCCTGCCCTCAGGGGAAACCACTTCATCATCCGGAGCTTTATCTGCTGGAGTTAAGCTCCACCTAACTGAGCTGGGGGCAGGGAAATACCCAACCCCAGTGCCTTAGAGTCATCCTGTCCCACCTCAGGAAGGAGAAAGAAACTGGGGAACACTTGTGAAGCCCACAAACCAGAGACCTAGGCTCCCCAAAAGACTGAGACCTAATCACAGGACTGCAGAACACTCTCCTTCCCCCTACACCTCACCATCACATTACTAAAAGCCTACTTACAGCAGTTCCTCTTTACCCAGGACATCATGTATGACTATCAAGAAAAAGTCACAAGGCATAACAAAAGGCAAAAAACACAGATTGAAGAGACAGGGCCATGGCAAGGATGTCAGAATTACCAGACTGGAAATTTAAAATAACTATGATTAATATGCTAAGGGCCCTAATGGAAAAGATAGACAGCATGCAAGAACAGATGAGCAATGTAAAAAGAGATGGAAATCTTAACAAAGAACCAAAAAGAAATGCTAGAGATTAAAAAACAGTGTAAAGGAAATGAAGAATGCCTTTCATAGGCTTATTAGTAGACTGGACACAGCTGAGAAAAGAAGATCTGAACTAGAGAACATATTGGCAGAATCCTCAAAAACTGGAAAACAAAGTTGTTGTTTTTGTTCTAGATTTTATCCATTTATTTGACACAGAGAGCGAGAGAGAGAGAGAGAGAGAGAGCAAGCACAAACGGGGCACGGAAGGCAGAGGGAGAGGGAGAAGCAGGCTTCCTGATGAGCAAGGAGTCCGATGCGGGGCTCGGTCCCAGGACCCTGGGATCGTGACCTGAGCTGAGGGCAGACGCTTAACCAAGACTGAGCTACCCGAGTGCCCCAACAAAGATTTTCTTAAAAGACAACAGAATATCCAAGGTCTGTGGGACAACTACAAAAGATGTAACGTGTGTAATAGGATTACCAGAAAAAGAAGAAAGAACAAAAGGAACAGAGGGAACTATTGGAAACAATAATGACTGAGAATTTCCCCAAATGAATGTCAGACACCAAGCCACACATCCACAAAGCTCAGAGAGCTCCAGGCAGGATAAATGCCCCAAACAAAGACACCTAGGCAGATCATTTTAAAATTACAGAAAAATCAAAAATAAAGAAAAAAAAAATTCTGAACGAAGTCAAAAAAAGAACACCATACTTAACAGAGAAACAAAGATAAGAATTGCATTGACTTCTCAGTAATCGCACAAGCGAATAATAGTAACATTATATTCAGTTATATATGCTTAATGTATATGTTCTATGAATATATGGATAGGCTTATGTATTCTTATATTTAACTGGAATAAATGACAGCAATGATACAAGGGATGGCTGGATTTTGTTATTATAAGGGACTTCACAGTATCACACTGAAGCGTTAAAGTTTATTTGAAAGTGGACCTGGAGTGGGGCACCTGGGTGGCACAGTCGGTTAAGCGTCTGACTCTTGATTTTGGCTCAGGTCACCATCCCAGGGTCGTGAGATTGAGCCCCGTGTTGCACTCCATTCTCAGCAGGGAGTCTGCTTGAGATTCTCTCCCTCTCTCTCTGCCCCTCCTCCGCCTGCTTGTGCTCCCTCTCAAATAAATAACATCTTTAAAAAACAAAACAAACAAACAAAAAACAACCCAAAAAACAAGTTTAAAAGAATAGAAATCAATTTCTGTTCACAAACAACAACAGAATTAAACCAGAAATCAATAACAGAAAGGTAATTGGAAAATCCCCAAATACAGGGGGACTAAAAACACACTTTTTTTTTTTAAAGATTTTATTTATTAGGGGCACCTGGGTGGCTCAGTCGTTAAGCGTCTGCCTTCGGCTCAGGTCATGATCCCAGGGTCCTGGGATGGAGCCCACATCGGGCTCCCTGCTCCGTGGGAAGCCTGCTTCTCCCTCTCACACTCCCCCTGCTTGTGTTCCCTCTCTCGCTGTGTCTCTCTCTGTCAAATAAATAAATAAAATCTTTAAAAAAAAAAAAAAATAACGATTTTATTTATTTGAGAAAGAGAGAGAGAGCACATGAGAGGGGGGAGGGTCAGAGGGAGAAGCAGATGCCCCGCTGAGCAGGGAGCCCAATGCAGGACTTGACCCTGGGACTCTAGGATCATGACCTGAGCCGAAGGCAGACACTTCACCAACTGAGCCACCCAGGTGTCCCTAAAAACACACTTCTAAATAACAAATTGGTCAAAGAAGAAATCTCAAGAAAAATTTTTAAGTATTTTGAACTAAATGAATTTGAAAACACAACAATCAATAAGCTTCTAGCCAGGTGAACTAAAGAAAAAAATAGAGAGGGGATACAAATTACTAATACCACAAATGAAAGAAGAGACACCAGTAGAGGTCTCACTGAAATTAAAAGGGTAATAAAGGCATACTATGAAAAACTCTATGCCCACAAATTTGACACCCTAGATGAAATGGACCAATTCTGTGAAAGACACATCTGCCAAAACTTAGGAAGAAACAGGCAATTTGAATATAGGTCTTTATCTATTAAAGAAATTGAATCAATAATAAATAGCCTTCTAAAACAGAAAGCACCAGGCCCAGATGAGTTGTCTGGTGAATTCTACCAAACACTTAAGGAAGAAATTATACCAAATCTCTATTTTCAATCTCTTTCTGAGGATAGAAGCAGAGAGAATATTTCCTAACTCATTCTATAAGTCCATCATTACCCTCATACCAACACCAGAAAAAGACATTACAAGGAGACTACAGACCAGTATTTCTCATGAACACAGATGCAAAAATCTCCAACTAAATATCAGCAAACTAAATCCAGCAATGTATAAAAAGAATTGTACACCATGACCAAATGGGATTTATCCCAGGTGTGCAAGTCTGGTTCAACATTCTAAAATTAATGTAATCTATCACATTAATAGAAAATCACAGAAAAAGTATTTGACAAAATCCAACCACCATTCATGATAAAAACACAGTAAACTAAGAATGGAGGGGAACTGTCTCAACTTGATAAAGAATAGCTACAAAAAGCTACTGCTAACATAATACTAAATAGTGAGAAACTCCAAGCTTTCCCACTAAGATTGGGTAAAAATATATGGATGTCCTCTCTCTTTCTTTTTTTTTTCCCACTGACTTTTTATTGGCTGTGGTTATTACAGTTTCATATAATCTGTGAAGAAAGTCCTCTTTCACCACTTCTTTTCAACACTGCACTGGAAGTCCTTGCTAATGCAGTAAGTCAAGAAAAGGAAATGAAAGGTATACAGCTTGGGAAGGTAAACATAAAACTATTGTTCAAAGATGACATGATTATCTATGTAAAAAAAAAATATGAAAGAATTGACAAAAACCTCCTGGAACTAATAAGTAATTAAAGCAAGGTTGCAGGATATAAGGTAAATATTTAAAAAGTAAATTGCTTTCCTATATCTCAATAATAAACAACTAAAATTTGAAATTAAAAACACAACACCATTTATATCAGCACCCCCCAAAATGAAATATTTAGGTATAAATCTAACAAAAGTCATACAAGGTCTGTATGAGGAAAACTACAAAACTGATGAATGAAATCAAAGAAGAACTACATAAATGGAGAGATATTCTATGTTTTTGGATAGGAAGACTAAATATTGTAAACATGTCAGTTCTTCCCAACTTGATCTATAGATTCACTACAATCCCAGTGAAAATCCCAGCAATTTATTTTATGGATATTGACAAACTAATTCTAATGGTTAAATGGAGAGGCAAAGGACCCACAATAGCCAACAGAATACTGAAACAGAAGGACAAAGGACTGACACTACCCAACTTCAAGACTTACTATAAAACTACAGTAATCAAGACAGTGTTGTACTGGCAAAAGAACAAACAGATCAATGGAACAGAACAGGGAGACCAGAAAGAGAGCCCCCAAAATATAGTCAACTGATCTTTGACAGAGGAGCAAAGACAATACAATGGAGCAAAGACAGTCTTCAACAAATAATGCTGTAATAATTAGATACCCACAGACAAAAAAAAAATTCATCTAGATGTAGACCTTTCGAAAAAATTAACTCAAAATGGGCCACAGACCTAAATGTAAAAGAAAAAAAAATGCAAATATTGTAGAAGATAACATAACCTAGAGGACCTTGGGTATCATGATACCAACACTAAACACAATCCATGAAAGAAAGAAATTTATTTAAATGATTTAATTAATCTCTAGTGATTATTAAAATTAAAAACTGCTCTGTGAAAGACAATATCAAGAGAATGGAATATAAGCTACAGACTGAACAAAGATATCTGCAAAAGAATATTTGCAAAAGACACATCTGATAAAGGACTGTTATCCCAAGTATAGAGAGAACTCTTAAAGCTCAACAATAAGATAACAGACAACCCAACTGAAAAATGGGCCAAAGATCTTTTTTTTTTTTTTTAAGATTTTATTTATTTATTTGACAGAGAGACAGCAAGAGAGGGAACACAAGCAGGGGGAGCGGGAGAGGGAGAAGCAGACTCCCCGCGGAGCAGGGAGCCCGATGTGGGGCTCGATCCCAGGACCCTGGGATCATGACCTGAGCTGAAGGCAGATGCTTAACCGACTGAGCCACCCAGGCGCCCCTGGGCCAAAGATCTGAACAGACACCTCACCAAAGAAGATCTATGGATGGTGAATAAGCATATGAAAAGATGCTGAACATCAGATGTCATCAGAGAAATGCAAATTAAAACAACGAGACACCACTGCACATCTACTAGAACAGCCCTCCCTGGAGCACTGACACCACCAAATGCTGGTAAACTCATGGAACAACAGGAACTCCCATTCACTGTTGGTGGGAATGCAAGATGGTACAGCCACTTGGGAAGAGTTTGGTGTTTTCTGACAAAACTAAACATGCCCTTACCATACCGGCCAGCAGTCATGCTCCTTGGTATTTATCCAAAGGAGCTGCACACTTATGTCCACACAAAAACCTGCACACAGATGTTTATAGTAGCTTTATTCTTAATTGTCAAAACCTGGAAGCAATCAAAGTGTCCTTCAATAGGTAAATGGACAAACTGTGGTACAGAACTATAGAGACAATAAAAAGATCAGTGGTTTCCAAGGGACGGGTGGGGAGCTCAGAGGATTTTTAGGGCACTGAAAATGCTCTCTATATTATAATGATGGATAAATGTCATTACACCTTTCTCCAAACCCAAAGAATGTACAACAACAAGAATGAATTCTAAGTAGACCATGGACGTTGGGTGATTGTGACGTGTCAATGTAGGTTTATCCTCTGGTATTATCCCTTTAACATCTGGTGAGTATGTTGAGAATGGGGAGGGGCAGGGGGTATGTGGGAAACTGGTACCCTCCTCTCAGTTTTGTTGTAAACCTAAAACTGCTCTAAAAAAAAATAAAATCTTTGGGGCACCGGTGTGGCTCAGTCGGTTGAGTGTCCAACTCTTGATTTCAGCTCAGATCATCATCTCAGGGTTGTGAGATCGAGCCCCGCATTGGGTTCAGTGCAGAGTCTGCTTGGGATTCCCTCTCTCCCTCTCCCTCTGCCCCTCCCCCCACTTGCTCTTATTCTTTCTAAATGAATAAAAATCTTTGAAAAATATATGCATGATATATTTTACAATAACAAATTTTTAATAACTAAAGAGAAGGGTGTGGGGATGCCTGCCTTCAGCTCAGGGTATGATCCCATGGTCCTGGGATCGAGTCCCACATCAGGCTCCTTGCCGAGCAAGGAGCCTGCTTCTCCCTCTGCCTCCCTCTCCCCCTGCTTGTGCTCTCACTCTTTCTCTCTGACAAATAAACAAATAAAATCTTTAAAAAAATAAAAAGAAAAAGAAAGGTGTGGCCAACTATAACAAATGCTGTAAACACATCAAAAAGATGAAGACTGAGAAATGACCTGAGATTTGGAAGCACAAAGACCTCGACAGGAGCATTTTTGGAAAAAAAAAATTGCAAATACAGTATTTACACAAGGACAAAAAACAAAGGTAACTAGAATAAGACAAAAGATGTGAATGTCCTTTATGTAGGAAAATATAAATATCTATCAAAACACATTAAGGAAACCTAAATAAGTGGAGAAACATACTTTTTTTTTTTTAGATTTTATTTAAATTCAAGTTAGTTAAGGTATAGTGTATTACTAGTTTCAGGGGTAGAATTTAGTGGTTTATCAGTTGCATACAACACTCAGTGCTCATTCTATCAAGTGCCCTCCTTAATGCCCATCGCCCAGTTACCCTATCCCCCCACCCACCTCCCCTCCAGCAACCCTCAGTTTGTTCCCTAGAGTTAAGAGTCTTTTATGGCTTGCCTCCCTCTCTGTTTTTATCCTATTTCACTTTTCCTTCCCTTCCCCTATGATCCTGTTTTGTGAGAAACATATATTCTTGATTTGACAATTTAATATTGTAAAGATCATTAACTGTCCCTGTATAGGTCTTTTAAAATCAACACAATTCCCATCAAAATCCCCAAATGGGGGGCGCCTGGGTGGCTCAGTCGTTAAGCGTCTGCCTTCGGCTCAGGTCATGATCCCAGGGTCCTGGGATCGAGCCCCGCATCGGGCTCCCTGCTCGGCAGGAAGCATGCTTCTCCCCCTTCCACTCCCCCTGCTTGTGTTCCTGCTCTTGCTATCTCTCCCTCTGTGTCAAATAAATAAATAAAATCTTAAAAAAAAAAAAAAAAAAATCCCCAAATGGTTTTTTGTAAGATTTGTCAAGCTGCAATTAGATGACATTGGCGCAAAAGGCGTCAAGAGTAGCCAGGGTGATTCCAAAGAATACTAGAATGCTCTCTACCATCACCCCTCCCCACAATCTCTCTCTCTCTCTCACACACACACACACACACACACACACACACACACCAATTTAAAAATGATTATAATACAAATAGACCAATGGAATAAATAGAAAACCTTAAAACAAACCCAACTTGTCTGTACCAATATTTCACAGATTTGAAGTTGAAAATTTCTAGAGTACCCATGTGGAAGGAACTCTGACACAAGGACATCTGTTACAATACATTTTGAATAGTGAAAAGATAGAAATTATCCAGGTAACCCTCAGCAGAGAAATGGATAAACTTGTGGTTTAATTGTATTACAAAATTCAGATATTACAATAAACTACATACATATCTAGATCTGTATCTAGATACATAGCAAAAACATGAGTAAAAAACCAAGCTATAATAACGTTCCTTATACCATTTACTTAAAACTGTAAAACACAAGAATACTGTATGTTATTTATAGATACAGGCATATGTGAAAGTATTAAAAAAATCTACAGTAAGAATTTACCTCTGGCAAGAGTAGAACAAGGAAAAGGACTTTAGCTGTACCTTTATAGCATTTTACATCTTTAAAAGACATCTAAAACAATGTGGCCAAACTTTGACATAAATAAAATTAGAATGGTGGTGGACTTGAGTATCTGCTGTATTATTTCCTGCTTGAAATACTGCATAATTTTTCATTTTAATTCCTTTTTTAAAATAGAAGAAAACCACTGTATTCTGGATTTTTAAAGGTAACTCCCAGTTGTCGGAGCACCAATGGTGAACCACCCCACCTACCCCTGCAGCTCTGTCCGTGCTCCCCCTGCCCCAGTCGATACACCCCGGAGCTCGCTTGCTCTGGGGATGACGGCCTTCACAACAACTAGCACGATGCCTACCGGCAGCAGCTGTAAAACTTGACAAACAACTACACAGACCTCTTGATACGAACTTATCCAACCATCTGCACCTGCACATGGTCAACTTGATACTATTCAATTATTGAAGGAACCCAATTTCTGGTTTTCTGATCCTGTTCCTTCACAACCAAACCACAGTTCCTTCTTCCTTCATGGTTTTGTCTAACTTCTTTTTTTGTAGGTTTTCTGGTGCCCTTTGCTACTCCTTAGAGCCCTGACCATATTTAGTCAAGTTGGATTCTGCTTCCTTTATAAAAATTCTTCCCATATATTTATGAAACTCATTCCTGACCTCATGCCAGTCTCTCCTGAAGGGCCTCCAGACTGGTTTTAACCTCCCTTGACTCTTAGGTTGTTTTTGCAAAACAGGTCTTCCCTTCATGCCTTTCCTTAAATTTCATTTCTCTCATTCTGCTGACTTTTCTATTTCTTTCTGGGTGGACACAAACAGAATTGGAGATCATTTCCTGCAACTTTTCATCTACCTTCAGAACCCAGTTACTGCTTTATGGAAGGTGACTGAGCAGAGCTAAAACGTAGGTAGGTAGTTCTGGGAATTCAAACAACTAAATAAAGTGCCCCCTTTGAAAAGGTGGCCTACACGAGAGAGCATGACATAGAAGTTAAAAATAAATGCTAGGCTAGTAAATTAAGAAAAATAATGTGTACAAGTAGAAAAGATTCTCACATGAGTGGTCTGACGAGATGCTGTGTGGAACGAAAACAAAGTCATCCGTGTCACAAGAGGAGTTCTTGCTACTAGCACTGGTAGAGTCTTTGGACACCTGCAGGTAGTTGGGAGGACCCAACGGTGGGGAGCATAAGTTTTCTTCCTGAATATGCTGCATATCTGGAAGGGACTAAAATTAACAACATAAAATTAAAATGGCCTAATAATAAAACGCACGTCAGAATAGCCATTCGACTAAGGAATATTGTCTTCATACAAGTGGGCATAAAGTTCAATTCCATCTTAAAACTTCAAAAAAAAAAAAAATCTCTTTGGAAAATCTTTCCCTTAGAAAAGCACAGTTTAAAGTGTCTTTGTATAAAGACTTCTAAAATGTTTTCCAAAAATGATACTTAAAAATATATCATACCACTTATCATGTACACGTCTGCCTCTCCTGAAATTTCTGAGGGGTGTTTTTATCATCTCAACAGTCCCAGATTTGGCTCCTGGCCTAGCAAAGCAGGTGCTCAGTAACTCTTCACTTGATGACCAAAATACAGTGTCCAGGGACTTTAGACTAATGACATCCTGCAGACATTTTAAAAAGTTTTAAACTTCCAATGAAGAAAACAATATAAACAGGAAAGCAAGAGACCATGTTCTGTAAAAAAGTAAATAAATCAATAAGGATAACTGCATTCAAGCCTAGAGATTTATGTACACTCACAGAAAGAAAGATCTGGAAAACCTTACAGGTTGTGGGTATGTTCCTTTTGTTCCTCTTTTGTTAGGGGGAGGAGTGGGTTTGCAGGCGATAGGACAGGAAGGAAAGGAAAGCACTGCAAAATGTATATAAGCAAATACTCAGATGTAAGCAGTTACATGCCCTTTGGCATTTGCCTAGTTCAAGGACTCAAGTGACACCTCTAATTAAATGTCTTGATTACACAATGGTTTTCTGAAACAATGAACTTCCTAGCTTATTGTGTTAAGTCCCCTATGACCCTGTTTAACCTCTGTTTCTATTTAAGAAAAGGAAAAATACTACACAATGCCCTTTAAACTTAAACCCCCCAATCTTAAACACCCAATTCACTGTTAGCTCTCCTTTGAATGTCACTGTGCAATGAAATCTATCTCACATCTCCTATTGTGTGTGTGTCTGTGTGTGTGTGTGTGTGTGTGAGACACACAAATGACACACAATCCCCTCATCACTTTTTAGAGAGACCTTATGTGTCAAGGTAATCAAGCAAAGGGACAATGGAAAGACTAACAGGACTGACCGTCTACCATGGGCTAGACACTGTTGAGAACTTTCCATGTCTTCCCTAACCAGTCCTGTTCTGAAACCCTTTTCATATATATATAAATAAACAAAGCTCAGAAGTTTGGGAAACTTGCCTGAGATCACACAGCCAAAAGCGGTCAAGCTGAGATGTGATTCCAAGCATCTAACTCCACAATTTCTTTCCAGTGGTTTAGGCAGGCACTTTCTCAAGTAAACTTGTCTGCACCCACAGCATCTGAGTGGAAGAGATCTTCTCCTCGATAGTCTCTCCACCCTTGCTCTAAGTCTATTCCCCTCCACCTCCTCAGAGACCTGGACCAGCTCCCCCTGCTCCTGAAGCTCTCACCCTCTCCCTTTCCTCTGGCTTTCTTCCCCTCTGCACATAAACACATTCCATTTTCTCACACCTCAAATCCCTGCAGTCCTCTTAATTAACCATCTTCTCTCACTTCCTTACTTTTTAACAATGTCTCTCGAAATTATCATTCTTCACTGACTCAAACTCCTCACCTCCTATGTATCACTCAACCCACCATAATCACTTTCTGCCTTCAACTGTCCAATAAGACGGTCTTTATCAGGCTTACCATTCACTCCCACTGCCAAGTCATGTGGACACGTGCTCTATTCCTTAAGTTACCTGAACTCTGTTTCATCTGCACTGCGGACCACTCTTGACACTCTACCCCTTCATTCAGTGAGCCTGCTTCTTAGTCTGTTTTGTGGGTAACTGCTTCTTGTTTGTCCCTTAAAGGAGAGGGATAAGAATGTGGAGTTCCCCAAGGTGCCACCCTGGGCCCTCTGCTCCTCACATTTTTATACTTACCCTGGCGACCACTCTCACCCTCCTTCAAGTACCACCACACCTCTGCAGCGTAGGTCTCTCCGGTGAGCATGGACTAACTCACCACCTTCCCACTCCAAAGCACTCCTCCCCACACTCCCTGACTGAGCGACTTCACCATCATCCATCCATTCAGTCCCCAGTTCAAGCAATTCCAGGCTCGGCAAACTCTACCCTTCTCTTACCTAGCCCCCACCTTCCCGCATGCCCTCATTCTCAGAAAACAAAATGAATGAGCTCAGGCCCTCATTCTGAGAAAAACAAAAACAAAACAAGAAAGGTGCAGTAGTCTGCAGTGTTCTCTTTCCTCTGATAGAGAGACCACTCTACTCTCTACTAGTCTCAAATCCAGCCTTCCACCCTGCTTTCGGAAGAATCGAGCTAAGACACACAGCGGGTCACAGCACACCTCCACCTAAAAGCATTCAGATGGCTCACCACAGCCAAATCCCATCAGGATACAGCAGTTCCCTGCCTCTCTAGCTTTACCTACCCCTCCCCACACCACCAATGCTCTCTGCATCCACCCAGCCTGGACTGCTCAGAGAAGCCTTGTCCACAGAACTTCTAACAATGATGGAGACATGGATCTACTAGCCATAGACAGCTACTGAACACCTGAAAGGGGCTAATGTGCCTAAGGAACAAACTTTTAAATTTCACTTAATTCTAACAAATATAAGTGGGCCCGGGGGGTTAGAGAATACTTTCAGTGGGTCATGCTTCCATGACTTCATGAATGGGGATATCTCTGCCTACAATGCCATTCTTTTACTAATTCACCTTGCTAAGTCTTTCTTTAAAACTCTGCTCAATGTCCTCCCCTGAGCAGCCTTCCTGAGTTCTTGGTCTGATTTCATGCTCCCCATTCATGTTCCCACAGGCAATAAAGAGACACACACATATGCTTCCAACAGTGATTGCTTTACCTACCTCTTCTCCACAAAACTAAATGAAAAGCTCCTTAATGTAAGAGATCTGGTCATTTCATTCATTCGTATTAAATGAAACCTTATAGAAACTAGGTGTCTAATAAATGTTATGAAACCAAGAAATGTTCAAGAAATATTATCTGAATAGCATTTAACCTATAGCCAATATCATAACTCAAAGACTGATTTGGATTTTTTTTTCCTTTCAAAGATTTCTCTGGAATCAAGTAGCAGCTGGATATTTGTGTGAGAATGTAAAAAAAGAGAATGTTGTATGTGCATGACTATGTGTATCAACCCTCCATATGAGAGTCTACTCCAGCCGTAGGAAGGAAGGGGATGCATGCATAAAATTATCTTATTTTTGGCAGGTTACATTAAAAGCAAGACCTATTAAACCATCCCATTTCTCACTATCTGGAAATTAGAAACATTCTGGATTTCCTTTTATTCTCCAGCTTTCTTTTTTCACTTTTTATTTTCACTTCAAACATTAGCTTTTTTTTTTTTTTTTAAGTCGGCTCCACACCCAGCGTGGAGCCCAGTGCAGAGCTTGAACTCACGACCCTGAGACCAAGACCTGAGCTGAGATCAAGAGTTTGACGCTTAATGGACTGAGCCACCCAGGCGCCCCAAGCATTAGCTTTTAATAAAAGCCTTCTAAAAATGGTTTACCCACCAAAGTTTTTAGCATCTAAATATGCCTCTTCTCTTCCTCTGGCATGTCCTCACTCCTGTTAGCACTCCATCTCTTCCCCAGCAGCCTGAGCCTAGCTCTGTATGCTCTCCCTTTCAATGCTACCCCACCCAACAGAAAACCCCAACTCGCTCTCTCCAGATAAAGCAATTTCCAATTCAATGTCCCTCCTACTGGACCCTCTCTTTCTCATTCCTTGGTCATTCTACAAAAAGGCTCCTTTCTTCTTGCTCTCTCCCACATCTCTCTCATAATTAGATTCTTCCCTGTGGTTCCTTTCTCAAGCATAAACTTTGCTTTTCATATTATGTCTCACACTGTATCAAATATAGACTTCATAATAATAGCTACAGTTTATCAAGTACCCACTCCCGCTGCTGTTGAAGCACAGGTTCATGAAGCCTGCCTTACAGATGAAGGAGCCATGGCTCAGCTCTGGAACCGACCTGCTCCAAGTTAAGGGTGAGCAAGCAGCCTGGCCAGCACTGAAGTCAGTGTGCCTGGCTCCAAATAAAGCCAACTGTCTTTCCATGTCGGTACACTTCCTCTGCATTTCTCCCCAGTCACTCCAAATCCAGTGTTTTCTTATATTCCAGACTGAGCAGGAAATCCACAACACTTTTTTTCCGTCTTAGTTTTTTTTTTTTAATTCATGGGACTATAATGTCTTATTAGCCCATCTGCTTTTTCTAACTTGGTTTAAGTCTGCAGGGTTAGGCAAAAAGGATTTTTGCCAGTTTTAGGACTCATCTGTTTGCGATCGGCTGCGTCAGCATCTGCTTTAGCTATGGGCTGTTAGGTTTTCCTTGAAATTAATAATAACAGCAGTTGCCACTTACTGAGTACTATGTACCAGACATTGTAGTAAAGTGGTTTTGCTCATTTATCCTTAAAAAACCCTATGAAATAGGTCAATTACACTCGCTTTCCAGATGAGAAACAGGCTCAAAGAGATTAAGTCATTTGTCCGGGTTAATGTGGCAAGTAAGGAATGCAGAAGCTCCCAAGCCCCATGCTCTTTAACCTCTGAGGGGAACCCACTAATTATACAATCACCTCCTTTTATCACTGCCCCACCCTCTGCCAGCAGAATTCAAGAAATTCATGTCTGCCAGGCTAATCTGGAAAATATTCACAATAGCTGACACAAGGGCCCTTGGACCTTCAGCTGATGGAAAAGCCTCAAGGTCACAACCCACACTGCAACAGAGATTTGGGGAAAGGGTCAGAAAAGGGCAGAGTAAAACCCTGGGAGAGTGGAGCAGAAATTCTCAGGATCTAGAAGAAGCACTTAGGTTGGAGGGGAGAAAGCCATGGAGAAAACGGCCTGGGAAGCCCAGGGGAGGGAAGAGGCTGGTGTGGAGCAACTCTTGAAGGGCTGGTAACCATCATTATGGGAACTGAAGTCAGAAGAATGTGGCTCAGAGGTCACTCACCACCACTGGAAATTCTATGTACAATAAATATCCAAACTGATGTGATGATAGAGAAAATAAATAGTTATAACCTATCTACTTGTGATGGGTACTCTTTGCAATTATCATCCTTCCCAACCTCTAGGGCATGAAAAGGTGAGAGTACTGTACTCCCTGTTTAGAGGGAAAGGGCCCAGAGGGGTGCCATTTCTTGCTAAAGCTTACACAGCTAAATAAGGGCAGAGGTCCAAATCTAGGTCCATTTGACTCAACAATCACGCTCTCTGCCCAAACCGCAGCAGCACTAGGAACTGCACATCAAAAGGATGTCCACAGTGTATTGGCAGGCTCCCTATGAACAGAGGCAATAGCACTAACTCTGAAATTATGTTTAGTAAAACCAGAACTTACTGGTGGAGAGGCAAAACGACAAGATGGAGAGCTACCACAGGAGCTTCCAGAGCCAGAGCCAGCATACACGGGCACCGGAACCGGGCAGGCTGGGGAAGAAACACAGATGAGAGAGACGCCACTCTGCAGGGCAATTACACGGCTCGTCTAACAGAAAACCTGTCGAAACCACGACCTCTTTGCATTGACCAAAAATTCATTCACCTACTTATTAGAGCTCCCATGGGTAGAACTACAACTGCAGCAATTACTACAACTATTTCAACTGGGATTTGGAAAAAAAATGACTGTGTAATTCAATAAATAAAGTTACAGGTATTGAAGAAAAGCTCAATGAAATCTTGAGAAGCACAATCAAAAAGTAATTTTGTGACACAAAATGCTAATTTTCCCTTAAGTCTGCCTTCACTCTTCAAGTAAAAATGCAAAAAAATGGGTACTCACATTTTTTCACTGGAACTTGCTCAAGAAAAGGATGGCTGAAAAATGCTTCTGTAATGAAAAAAGGAGAATGCAATCCTTAAACTGAGGTTGACTAGCAGACAGGTTAATCTTGTCGATGTATTGAACAGTGTCTTTGAGATCATAATTATTATTAACTTCTTTATGTAGCCTCCATCTCCTTCCACTGTAAAAGCCTATGATTTTTATAAGTCATCTACAAAATGATCAGATTATAATTTAAAATAATAATTGTGAATTTTGCA
This sequence comes from Phoca vitulina, assembly GCF_004348235.1. Classification (NCBI taxonomy): domain Eukaryota; kingdom Metazoa; phylum Chordata; class Mammalia; order Carnivora; family Phocidae; genus Phoca; species Phoca vitulina. The sequence continues at coordinate 10,231,879 of NW_022589750.1, read as the reverse complement.
AACACACGTTACCAAGGCGGCAGGCCCCGAGCAACCGAGGCAGACGTGTTCTGGGACCTGTGCTGCCCCTGCTAAGCACGTACGGGAAGCACAGCTGTGGTTAACTGTCCTACGAGGCAATCCAGGCAGCTGATTTATACAATAAATCCCATCCTTCTATCCCAGAGGAGAGATTCCTGCAGCTGGTTTCACATTTTTTTTTTTTTAAATCTGTAAGTCTGATTTAATTTCTTTGGCTGTCCACCAAGGATAAAACCTACACAATAAGGCTGCTAATTAGGTAAAGATAAGTAAGTCGGTGAGGACATGGCCATTCATTACTTTCTTTACCTTCCTGTGTACTTTACTTTCTTTACCTTCCCATTTCACTATTTCTTTAAAAACCCACAAAGATAACCTCCTGTGTCATGAAGTCCCAGACCCGTATGCTAGTAAATCTCTCAGAGCAGGCAAGGAGGGCGGCACAACACCAGCGTGGGGGTTTAAATGAGGTGATACGAGATCAGGAAAAGCTTAACTCAGGGCCAGTCTAAAGTATCTTCTACTCTGAACGGTCCCATGAGTCTCACTGATATAAATCGCCAAAAGCCACTCAGGGTAAATATCAGTTACAAGATTTGCTAAGGAATAGAAATGTGGAGGATTTCGAAGAAAAACATGAGTTTTCTACCTGAGATCATTTTTAGAACAAAAATTAGTATACGTACACATTAATGCTAGTTTGACTTATAAGATTTTTTATGCTAATTTTTGCAATGGACATAATAGGGATGAAACAAAAAAGATATAAAAAAACTGAACGCAAATGCTCTGAAACCGCATTCCCCATCAACTGCTATGGTATGGAAAATATACAAATACTTGATATGATCTGATCTATCATTTTAAAACTATTATCGATGAATATGTTCTTTCAGTATTGACCCCTATTTCTCATGGTTACAGAGCAACTCTCAATTTAATTTCTCCCTCTGAAAGATAAAAATATTTACCAAGTACATGTGCTGAAATTTAGTTCCAACTTCACAAAACTTTAAGAAAATACATATCAGACTATTTCACCTTGTCCCTTATATGGAAACTTCTAGACCTATTGTCTACTGAGGACATTTGCTAGGACAACAAATTGGGTGCTTCACATAACAGTTTATTTAATCCTCACAAACTTAACGCAGCATTATCTTCCTTTTATGGACAAGGATAAAGCACATAAAGGCCATGTATCTTCTCCAATGTCAAAGAGCTAGCAAGTTGAGGGACTAGAATTCAAACCCTGGTCTGTCTTATCCAGAAGCCTATGTGGACTTCTATAACACACACGAACAGACCAAAACTCTGGACTAAGTTTTTGCAAATCTCTATTACTATTACAACTAATTACTACAGGAAACATCAAACACTTTTTTTTTCTAAAAATATCAAGATCAAGGTTAATAAGCATTTTCATTGAACATGTCTTATGGCTTTTCTGGTCTGAAATTTAAATATAAGTAGTGCTGTTTTTACATATGACTGGTAAGAGTAAGATCAAGAACAATCTTTTACATGAGATTGATAAGAACAAGTTAACAAACTGTCCCCCAAAGAGGAGCTGAGACCCAAACAATTTCAGGGAAAAAGGTTCTTTCAAAACCTTCAGGAACTGGATAATCCCTACAGTATTAAGCATTCCAAATTCTTTCATTATGCAACAAGTGGTAAAATATTGTTTGAAAATAGACTGTGTTAAAATACTTAGAAATTTTTAGCTTTAAATGATTATATCATAAAAAGAAGAAAGGCTCAAAATCAGTGATTCACCTTTAGAATGTAAAAATCTAAAATCACGGCCTCGTGGAGCACCCAGAGCCTGCTCTCCTAAAGCCCTAAAGCCGTGAAAACCAATCTGCCACAGAGCTCCCCTCCCTGTCTCCTGAAATCCCATCTTCGAGGCCAGGGACTTTTCCACCAGGATTCTGGAGTGTTTCTCCTCCTTTCCTTCCTCCCAGATCTTCTCCCAAATACATCCCCAGCCTAGACCTCTCCTCTGAACTCCAGGTGCCCTTTGGGTATCTGCACCCCTATGTTGAATGCATGTCTTCAATTTGACAGGTCCAAGCTGAACCCTGATTTGCCCCATAGCCTGCTGGAGCCACACAGCCTCACCCATCTATAACCAACGACTCTATTCCTTCACGGGCCCAGGCCAGATACCCTGGAGGCATCTTTGAGTCTTCTCTCTCTCTCACACCCCACATCCAATTCCTCTGTAAATACTGCTGCCTCTACCTCCAAAAAGATCCAGAATTCAAGGGACTCCCTACCACTTCTGTGGCTTTTATTCTGGCCTAAGCCCCTTCATCTCTCACTGGGGTAACTGCTGTAGTCCCCAGATTGGTCCCCCAGCCTCTGTGCTCCCGCTACCTCACCGTCCCTCTCCACAGTCTGTTGGCAACAAGCAACCAGAATGATCCTTTCTAAAGATGGGTCAGATCCTATTATTCCTCTGCTCACATTCTCCCCATCACACTTTCAGCAAAAGCCCATGTCTTTAACTGGCCTTCTAACTGTTCCTCCAGCTTACGTGGCACTCTCCCAGCCCTGAGCACTTGTACCGGCTGTTCACTCCGCCTGGAAAGCTCTTCCCACAGACATGCACATCGCCCACTGTCTCACTATCCTGCTGTCCTTGATCAAGTATTTCTTCAAAGGCCACTTCCTCAGAAAGGGCTTCACAGAACTTAAACTTTCAATCCCTCCCCCACCTGCATTTCCCTTCCCTCTTCTTTCCCACAGCACTTATCACCTTCTATATGGTGCGTGATTATCGTTTATCCTTTGTTTGCCTCTCCCCCACGAGAATACATGAGGACAGGGATTTTCTTTATTATTTATTACTCTATCCTCTGTACCTAGAACATAGTGGGCAGTCAATAAATATTTACAAAATAAGGGAAGAAAAAAAGACAAAGAGAAAGAAAGAAATTAACTTTAATTTTCTCCTGAAAACTCTATAGTATCATTCAAAAATAATTTTGGGGGGCTACACAAAAATAAAATTAGAGAGCATGCAAAATTTGAAAATATTACTTACCAAAGTCCATTCTGTCTTTCTGGTTTCTCTGAAGCAAACCCAAAAGGAGATTAGCCAAATAAGGTGATGTTTCTCTGGGAATACTGGGGGAAAGGAACAAAAAGACTCTAAGTGGGTGAGTTTATACATATTAACTACATTATTTTTGCCTTCATTGTGGTAAATGAAAGAGTATATGCAGCTTTGCAAATACATTTTATACCAAGAAGATCATGGTAAAGCCTCATTCCTTATAGGAGAAAAACAAAAACAAAAAACAAAAACATTAAGCAATTGCCTTTGAGAAAGGGCATCCATTCGGGAAGATTTCTGCATTGTGCTTATTAATGTTATCTGTTTGAATATCTGCAGGCATAAAGCACTTCACAAGCACAATCTTGAGTTTTAACACAACTTCAACTTGGCACTAATATTTGCTAGAGTTCTCTATTAGAAGAAGAGCCACCTCCAATTCTGTCTGGAAAAGGGCACAGCTCAAATACAAGTGAGAAACAATACAGCTTCCTAAAATCCACTAAGAAAAAGACAAACCAAAAGAAAAATGACCAATAGGAACATGCAATTCACAGAATAAAAACTACAAAAGGACATAAACAAATGAAAGAGTGCCAACTTTACTAGTAAAGAGAATAATGCAAATTAAAGAGCTAATTGGTCCTCTTCTGTTTGTGAGGCACCTGGTGTGATAACCTCCTGTGTTGGTAAAAACGTGGGGAAACAAGCACTCTGTTGTACTGCTGCATTAGCTGATTTGGAGAGCAGCCCTTTTGGTCTAACAATTCCATTTCTAGGAGTCCATCCTAAAGAAATACACAGAAGTGTACAACACACACACACACTTCACTAAACACTGTTTGGAGTAACCAAAAAATGAAAACAAGGATCTGATTAAACAAAATATGATACATCCAGCCATGGAACTCCATGAGCCACTTAAAAGAATGAGGTAGTTCTCTATATCCTGTCGCTAAAATGATGTCTAAGGTAGACTGTACAGTAAAAAAAGGTTGCAGAACTTTGTCAAGTACGATGTAATTTGTATTGAAATATGTGTGCATAAATATGTAAATGTGTGTGTATAAATATCTACATAAGGTGCAGAGCCAGTTCGTGTTATCCTAGAGAGCAGGGAAGGCCAAGGGAGGAACTGACCTCCTAGTCACGCACATCTGTTCTGTTTGCATCTCCCTCCCCTCGAAGAACACGCAAAACTTCTGTAGTTTTTTTTTCCTTTTAAATACACTTTACATTTTAAAAAAGAAAAAAAAAAAGGTACAGCAATACCCAGGCACCTATGACGCACCAGTAATTTTGTGATTTTGTTATAATGAATGTTCTCGCATTAATGTCAACTGAATAAAGATTCAAGAATGGAAACCGGTAACACAGTTCACATAATGTTGCATTTACAGACAGTAAAACCCAGTTTAACTGAACACCTACCTAGGCATTAAGCTCCTGTTTTTTTCATAAAACATCCTTAGGTCTTGAGGACTATTGGCCTGTTTAAAAAAAAGAAAAGGAAAAAGAAAAAAAGGTTTTATTCCCTAGACAATGGGGAAGAAGGTTCAAATCATGTGGTCCGTGCTCACAGGGTTGTACAGAGCAGACACTCTGAACCGGAAAGTCCCGGGTTTCGGAAGGAGCCGCAGATGGGCACCAGGAACTTAAAAACCTCTGGAACTGTGCGTGAACTCTGCGTATCTGGGCTTAAGGTCTCTTTGCCGAGGTCAGCCTCCCAGAGGAGACTGAAACTTAGGAAGAGTTAAGAACCACTACTCTGGAGGTCACCCAGCCCACCCAACAGGTACATTTTTATTGGGTAAAATCAGGGTATATTTTCCCTTAGGACTGCCAAGGGTGCAAGGAAGGGAATGAAGCGCACGCCTGCCTTTCAGTCCCTCCTGGGCACCCAGCACCAGGTGGCGCCCGGATGGTAAGAGCTGCTGGAGCGGTGAAGCTGCCCCTCGGCCGCCACTCTAACCAACTGGACTGAGAAATTAAGTGTCTAAAATGGCTGGGGCACTGATTTTATATACTTTTTTACAGAAATAAATTGACTTTGTTCCAGTTTTCAGGTTCCAAAAACCTCTTTGTAACTGGGCCGTACGAACTCAGGAGGAATCATCATGATTTGTTCTAGAGGGTCTCTTTCTGAAAGGATGGAGTCGAGGAGAGGGAAGAGTAACCCAAAATAATGTGCATAAAAATGAAACCATCAACTCTCTCTCACCCAGCAGTGACAGGAATAGGAAGCTGGAGACGGTTTCCGGTGATCTTCCCAGCCCAGGCCTAGCCCGCACGTGGAGTGCAGGGCCCCCCAAACCAAGCTAAGCAGGAAGCGCTGAACATCACTGTTCACACCATTTCCCACCAGGGTGTCAGTCCCGACCCCGGCTAGTTGTCACTAGCCTGGCAAACATGTAACGGGCTTTACACCCAGGTCAACTACAAAGGGAAGGCAGATTAAAAAAAGGAAAAGCAAAAGCTGTTCTGGCTCACAAAATCAAAACAAATCACAAGGGAACCAAAAACACTGCTTTCAAAGTATTTCCCGTTTTCTAAGTCAAAGGCAACTGTGAAGTGAGAAGATCCCAAAACTTAGCACAGAAGTAAAGAATCAGGCTACCTGAAAAGGTGGTTTTCCGACTAGGCACTGATATATCACTGTTCCTATGCTCCACAGGTCTGCCTTAGCATCGTAATGTTGAGACATAATAACTTCAGGAGCCTGGGGATAAAAACATTCCAGACACATGCATGATGTTATCTACATACTAGTATTGATAAATTAACTGGTAAAGGTCATGCTCCTAACAAAACTACTAAAATGAGGTCACACTGTAACATTTCCCTAATCAGATGATCCTGCTGTGAACTTAAACCACATTCGTACACTGGTATTTACTGGTAAATCTCAAAAACAACGTTGCATGAAAAGAAGCAATTGATAGAAACAAGCATTTCTATATATTACTATGGACAGCAATACAGTAAGGGTATTAAGGTTATAATAAAAATACACACCAGCTACAGGACAGAGGTTACTTCTGGGGTAGAAGAGTGGGAAATGGAAAGAGGGAAAGGTTTAAAGGACTTGGGCTGTTGCTGGAATATTTTCTTTCTTTCTAGAAAGAAAAAAGATCAAGGCACACATGGCAAAATGTTACCTTTGTTAAATATGGAAAAGAGGTACACAAGTGTTTGCTGTATTACTCCGTTTTCCCTGTCATTTGAAAGCTTTTAAAATAATACACAAACTATGATGAAAACACAATAAGGATTGTCTTAAAAGCAAAGGTGTTTGTTTTCTCTGCTTTCTTACAGCTCTTTTCCCACCTCTTCTCACTAGATGCTGCTTTTTAAAAATACCAATAATCTGGACAAATATTAAACAGAAATGTCAAACACGCTCAAAGCCAGTAAACTTTATTTTCCAAGCGTACCATTTTTAGTTGTCATCCCTAGTAAGCTTCTCACTGATTTAGATCAGAGGAAATCCCTATTGAATATAAGCCCATTTTAAACTTAGAACTGAGATAGGTACGTGGATTTATTCTGCAGAATTCTGAAGCTCCAGAATTAAGCTATTTCCAGGCTTGATGCTTCACATTGGTTCAGGAAGTTTCATAGCCTTGCCTTTTCAGACATGACAACATCCATACGGAAGGATGAAGGGGAGAACTAAGATTTTTCAGCTTTACCTCTAACACTAAGTGAAAACCTTCTATGATCTAGGGATCTTGTCAAGAGAAATAACATGCAAAAGATGAGGATGTTCAGCCTAGAGATGAAGAAGTGCCCAAGAGGGTCTAAAAAAAAAAAAATAAAGTTTTCCCTAATATTACACATCAAGTATAGCATGACCATGCTTCATCAATTTGTGTTTTCAATTTAATCTAATAGGGAATTTCTACCATTAATAACTAATTTAAAAAAATTTTAAACTAAAAGGACTCCATGCTGGGTGTGGAGCCTACTTTTTTTTTTTTAAAGATTTTATTTATTTATTTGACAGGGAGAGACACAGCAAAGAGAAGGAACACAAGCAGGGGAGTGGGAGAGGGAGAAGCAGGCTTCCTGCTGAGCAGGGAGCCTGATGCGGGGCTCGATCATGACCTGAGCTGAAAGGCAGACACTTAATGACTGAGCCACCCAGGCGCCCTTGGAGCCTACTTTAAAAAATTTTTTTAACTAATGGGTAAAAGTGACTGACTTCTACTGTCCACTATTTTAAAGCAAAAGAGGACTTATAGCAGCATTATCAGTAATATAATCAGTGTCAAACAACAATTTAGGCTATACATAAAATCACATCTTAACTGGAAACCAGCATCATACTTAAATTCCAGTGCTAAAGCACCATACTATACACAGGCAAAGACAAAATAACAGTCACTCACCATGTACATTGGGGACCCACACAGTGTTGCAGCCATCATGTTACTATGCAGGTAACGAGCAAACCCAAAATCCGCTATTTCACAAAATAAAAAGGAGAAAAACAAAGGATACCTTTACTCACACTTCACATAGATCATACCTTCAAGACACAGAGGGCACAAAGGAATTGTGAGGAATTTGCAGCTTATTGAATAAGTCTGTCTGCCAAAGAAAAAAGTTTCTACCTCAATTTCGACAAGCTAAGAACTGGTAGTGATCACCGACTGTCTAAGTCACTGCTCTGTCAGTTTTGTAATCAGGGAGCGGGCACCAAGCTTTGCAAGAGAAAATGCTAATTGCAATAAACGATTCATTAATACAGCTCTCACTAAATATCAGTGCCAGGTACGGAATTTGAACTTTTTTTTTCCCTCTCCAGATCCAGATGCAACATACATAAAATCAGAAACTTATTTTTTTAAAGATTTTATTTATTTATTTTAGAGAGAGAGAGAATGAGCTGGGAGAGGGGCTGAGGGAGAGGGAGAAGCAGGCTCCCCGCTGAGCAGGAAGCCCAACGTGGGGCTCGATCCCAGGACCCTGGGATCAGGACCTGAGCCGAAGGCAGACGTCCAACCGACTGAGCCACCCAGGCGCCTCCAGAAATTTCTTTAAATACTGGTAAAATAAATTTTTTTTTTTATTTTTAAAGAAAAGCTTTAAAAAATACCTAGCATTACAAACTGCTTCAAATAATTGTGAAAAAGAAAGGCTGATCTAAATGGTCTCTTAGATCCCTTGTGTTAAAATCCCATGGGCTGTAAAGAGCCCAGGTTATTCAACTGCTGTTATGATGATAATATATCACGTTATGTATGAGAAGCAGGATAGGGTTTGCTGCTGGGGGTCATGTTTGGAGTTCCTAGCGTGGGCCCCTCGGTCCTGAGATTTAGGATAGGCTGCCAGTAACGTAAAGGGTTCCCATATCCAAATGCACCTCGCTGAACTCAATAAAAATTTCAAAAGCGCATCAACAAAACCCATCATTCTAACAAAGCTGAACTAAAATTTTCTTAAAACTATGGAGTCTCAAGACTGTCCTTTCCATAAGACACTACATGGCCATTTACCTATTTTGATGCGAATACCACTGACATTGGATTTTCTGCGATTCGCGTACGACAGCAAGATGTTCTGTGGTTTGAGATCCCTGTGGATTATTCCTTTGCTGTGCAGAATCCGCATGGCAGCTGCGATCTGATGCAGAAACACTCTAATAGTATCTTCGCTGAGAGTTCCTTTAGCTGGTAGAAAAGGAATCGCATAAATATTTAAACACACAAAATCAAATACCATCTGCATCTCCCATCAACAGAATCGAGTTAAGAACATAGAGGGAATGAGGAACTGGGAGTCACATTTTTTTTTTCTGTGTTACTCTAATAATTTAAGTCTATGAAAAGATATCAGACACCCCAAACGCTTCACTCGATCTGTTGTAAAGAGAACTGACTCACATTTGCATCTCTCGTTTTCGCTGGTGTTTTTCCTTTCCCGTTTTTTACTGGTGAAGGTGCCCACGTGACTCTGAGCACAACAGGTACTCAGCGAATGTGAGGCCCCCTCAACAAGCCAAAATAGAAGTTCCCCTTGTTACTAGCCAAATTATCTGGGATAAATGTCCATATTTCATCCTGGCCATTATATGAGCACAAATTAAAAGCAGGTGGGGTCTATGAATGGGAACTGGGACCTTTTTCCACCACTTGTAGCTGTGAGGGGTCTGTGCTCCCACATGGCTCTCCCCTCATCTTCCCTGCTGCAACATTCCTGCCCCACCACTCTCATCACTAGACACCTTTAAGAAGGAACACTTGTTTTCACTACTATAAAGAGACGGTATGGACATTATTGGAGGGTAGTCATTACTGACTACTAGAGTGTGTCTGTGTGTCCGCTGGGGCATACTGTAATGGTCAACAGCTTGATCTGGAGTCAGGCTGCCTTTCTTCAAATCCCAGCTCCTCCGCCTCCTTACTGCGTAACCCTGGAAGATGAACCCTCTGTGCCTACTTCCTCATCTAGAAAAAGCTAGAAACAGACTAACCACATGGGGCTGTTGTGACAATCAAACAAGATAGCGCCTTTAATAATAAAGACTTTAGAAAAAGCCTGGCACAGAATAACTATTCAAATACAGTCAGTACACAAAGATAAACTTTTTATTACAATGAATCTAAAAGTCACAAGTGTGATTCCTGAATCTACATTAAGGATTTAATAGCCATGACCCTATCTACTAAATCCTTTGTGAACATACTTCTGCCCATACAACTCTAGAATATGTTCTATATAATCTTTCAATATGCAATTAAGAAGACAAAAGTAATATTACACTTGGAACAAATTAAGTATTATCTTTAAAATCATTTTAGACACGTTATAATGACATTTTATGTCCTTAACATCTTCAAAGAAGATAAATCCCCATGGTTTATAAATACTTCTTTCTGTTTTACTTTTTTTATTCTTTGGGACTCTTTTCTTGATGCTCACTGAAAACAAAAAGAAATCTAAATACACTAAAACATCTAAAAAGTGATATCTTCCATATGCCATCCCTTGGAAATAAACACTGCTAAAAATAGGGAGTGTATTCTTCCAGATCTTAGTGGGTGGGTCAAACCAATGATTAGCTCTTTATTTTTGTAATGTTTTACTTAACTTACTTTGCAAAAATTAGAATGGACAGTTTTCCATTTCATTCATTTCCATTTTCATTCTAGGGCTACTTTAAATGACTGCAGCTGCTTAGAATTTGAATTTTTGCCCCATGACGTACAATTGAATATACTTAAATTTGCTTCAGAGTCCAAATTCTAACATTCTTCTTGTGGCGGGAAATGACTGATCCAGTGTAATCTGTTTCTGACACAAACTATAGTAGGTATTCACACAGTTCTATGAACATGGAATGCATACTTCTCATCACAACCCCATATCCTGAATCTGCCACATTAAAAACTTAGTATTTTAAAGGCATGGCCAACATCAAAACTCTTCCAAATAAATGAATTCTTGAGCAAGTTAGCCCAGAGGGAGTAGGCTCAGCCGCGGCTGCCACACTCAACGAATTCTGCTAGAATCCATGTTCAAGTACGACTTGCTAATTAATTTAAGATATTTTAAACTTGCCAATCAGTAGGATTTGTTTTCTTTTGAAAATGTGAATGGCGTTTTACTTATCAAAGGAAATAAAAGGACTAAATGATCATGTTGTGATATAATGCTCTCCGATAGAAATATAATGTGACCCACATACATAACTTTAAATTTTCTAGTAGCCACATTTTAAAAACGAAAAAGAAACAGGTTTAAATAATACATATTTAATCTAATACGTCCAAAACGATTTCAACTTGTAATCAACATAAAAGCCTTAATGAAATATAATCGTTTTCTTCCTTGAAGTGTTCAAAATCAAATATATTCACACTTGCAGCACATCTTCAGACTGGGCCACATTTCAAGAGCTCTGTAGCCCCATGAGGTTGGTGGCCACCTTACTGAACAATTTAACTCTTGAAAATTCCTTGAGGTCCAGATTTCTTTTATATGTCTTTACAAGTGTTTTCAAACTACAAGGGATTCCTCTAAGGACTGTGGCAGAGAGGGGCCAGGGAGAGGTTCAAGGACTTGACCAAAACCACAGCAATTAAGTGATGTGAAGAGGGGCACTGTTATAAACCAGCTTGTCTGACTCCCAACACTCAAGCTCATAAACTCCTCACTCTTGGGTCTCCTGTTCTAACACTAGTGCTCTGGAATATCAAATACAGGGTTCAACATAATGGACGAAACTGCTACCAAAGCTTACTTAAATCCGCGACACCAGTAACACTGCCTGCATGGGTGAGGAGGACTTCTGTTAATGAGGGAAACTGATATTCCAATGAGGGCACTAAACTGATAGGGTGCCACTCAATCTGACCCCAGGGGAAAAGGTGCTTTTACCCGGGTCACTGAGAAGATCAAGGAACTCGAGATTCACTGATTGAGAAGGCAGAAGCAGGATGTTTTCTAGCTTGAACTTCTTTCCACCAGTGGTCAGTGAAAGTGCCTGTCTCACTTCATTCTATCTACTAGTAAATGACATTTTGAAAAAAGAAAAGATTTACTAAATTAGGATTAAAAAAAAAAAAAAAAGAAGAACTTGGTTGGGAAAAACACAGAACTACGCATGCAATAAACTCCCAAATTCAAGGTAAAGGTTGTCTCTAAAGGGTAAGGACAGGAGTGGGACTACGGAGCCTCAACTATTTATAATTTTTTTTTAAATTGGGGGGCGTAATAAGTTTCCTTCCTTCCTTCCTTTCTTTCCCTTCCTTCCTTCCCTCCCTCACTCCCTCCTCTCCTTCCGAAACAATCAGCTAGCCAAAAACCAAGCTTCCAAATCCTGTCTCTGTCCGGTGCCTCCCCTAAGGTGTGCTGGCTCAGGAGGGGCCCACGGCGGGCAGGGCAGGCGGGACGCCCCGAGGAAGCAGGAGCCGAGGAGAACCGGTCCACTCAGGGCAGGGACATGCGGGACCAGGCGGGGTCTCGGCTCCCCTCGGGCCTGAATCTCCCCCCTCAGGATGAACCGGACTCCCGCTCTGCTCCTTCTCCGCGGTGGCAGTTCCAGTGCCTGGCTGGCCAGCCGACGTACACGGACCGCAGGAGCTCTGCTGACGGTGGACCATGTAGCACCCGTGGGGTCGCCGTCCTGGGGTCGCCGCTGTCCCCTGTGTGCCCAGGCCCGCGGCCATGGAAGGGAAGGAGCTTTGTGCCCTAGGGCCACTTCACCCACCGCAGGTGAGGGCTGAGGGCAACACTCCCAGTGTTCTTCCTATTAATCTCTGCGCAGCTTTTGAAAGTCAGCAATACTTTATATTTGAAAGATTTTTAAAAGCTCACTTTCAATTGCACTCCCTGATTACAAGGTGAAACTGAACATTTTTAATATGTTCTCGTAAACTGTCCACACCCTTTGTAAGTGTACTTATTGATGTGTTAGGGTCACCATCAACGGCCATGATCTATTCAGAGGTTGAGATATTTTTTGCATATTTCCCTTGCATTTTAAGGGATGAACAAGGAGATGCTGGCCTCATCTAACACCATTTTAAAAAATACTTGTGGGAGACACAATTTGATCTGAATGCCTTATATCCATCCTGTGTATATACATTTTGGATACAGAATTTCAAGCACCATCTAGTACTAAAATCTTACCTCTGCCAGGAAATAATTTCAATGTTACTTTTAATTAATCCTTTGTAACTTTTTAATTTACAAGAAAGATTCACTTAATAAACACATTCTTAGATATATTTTTGCATTGTGATTTTTTTATTTTGAAAGAAATAAAAGGGACTAAAGGTTCACTGCTGGTAACCCAGAGAGTCTTTCGAAGAAGAGAACCATATGGTTTTTTCTCTCCTGGGGAGAGGACCCATCTCTCAAACACTGCCAGAAAGAGGGATACATGAAGGAAGCCCTTATACACAAGTTTAGGAATAAAACCACAACAAACAACAGTTGGTCAGCAAAGCGATTCACACTTAAACAAATACACAAATATTTATTGAATGTTTCTATACAAGTGCAGAAAACAGGGTCAGCATTATTTCAGATGTAACTCTCAGGATTAAACAGACTACAGTACTATCTTTATTGAGCACTGACAGACAAACAAAAATTACCTTGCAAATAATCTGCCAGGTCTCCACCATTGCAGTACTGATACATAAAAGAAAAAATATTAAAATAAGGAAACGGATTCAAGATTAATTCAATTCATGATCAGTTAATTTTAATTAAAAATAGTTTCTATATAATGTAAATCTAGTCTGAAAACGTAAGAATTATGGTATCAAATTTTTTAATTATATATTACTTATAAAGTAGAATCTAAGTCACTAAATGGACTTTATTAATTCAAAATTTCAAATAATAATCTACTGTCCACTGTAAAGTACATATTAATCAAAAGGAATTTGAAGTAAATTAAACAGCACATACACTACCTACCTCCATCACCAGAAAGACAGAGTTGGGTAATTCCTGAAAAGTAAACATTAAATACAATTTAGAGAAAGAATGAAGCTCAGATTCAAAAAAATAGAGTTAATAAAAATACTGCACTTGTTCATTATTAAACAAGTAAAATGAAATTTAAAATCCCCAACACAGTAATTTAAGCATCCCAACTTCAAAAGCAAGCCAAGTTTTGATGACACTAATATAGTCATTACGTTCAATTCTGTTTATGGAAAGAACTAAAGAAAGATTCATTGTTTGGTCATAGCTATGGTAAATTTGTGGGGCGGGGGGGAGGATTCTCTGGTCCTCAGAGAAGCGTTTCTACTTTGTGTTTTTTTTTTTTAAAGATTTTATTTATTTATTTGAGAGAGAGAGAATGAGAGAGAGCACATGAGAGGGGGGAGGGTCAGAGGGAGAAGCAGACTCCCTGCCGAGCAGGGAGCCCGATGCGGGACTCGATCCAGGGACTCCAGGATCATGACCTGAGCTGAAGGCAGTTGCTTAACCAACTGAGCCACCCAGGCGCCCGAAGCGTTTCTACTTTGAAAAGTTTATGATTTGAGCAATGACTTGATAATCCTATCTAGCAACGCTAAACGCACAATCTGATTTCTGGAATACATGACCCAGGATGGTTAGTTTTTTGTTTTTCTGATTCTTATGTTTATTTGGAGGCAATCACATTATCAGGGATTTGTTGGCAGAGGAAAGACATTTATTTCCTCACATATCTTAGTAACAGACTGATTTTTAAGGAACTGATTTCAGAAATTTTACTAAGTCTCTCAGAGTCATATAGCTCCAGATCTGTTGCTTGCGTAATTCAAAGACAGGCTTCTTGATTCTTCGGTAACAATTTTTACAATGTTAATTAAATTTTAAATTGTTCTTCCTATAGCCTAACTGGAGACAGTGTTCAAACGTGATTCAAGATACAGCCCTTCCCAGAAGCACCTGGCTTCACTAATATCCTGAATTCAAGAATGAGGAGTTCTATCAGAGGATAGGAGGAGAGGTAAGGCAGTATGCCTCAGGGTGTGGTTCGAGAACCAGTGCCAATCAGTGAATTATTTGGTACTAGCCCACGAGATCATTACAGAAACTAAACCTAAGAAATTTTAAAGGCTTAAAACAATTTAACAAAATAATTTTATGTCTGCTAAACCTAATAATAAAAACTTTGGACATCTGTTTGTAGGTCCTTTTTATTTTTTTTATTTTTATTTTTTTTAAAGATTTTATTTATTTATTTGAGAGAGAGAATAAGATACAGTATGAGAGGGGGGAGGGTGAGAGGGAGAAGCAGACTCCCCGCTGAGCGGGGAGGCCGATGCGGACTCGATCCCGGGACTCCAGGATCATGACCTGAGCCGAAGGCAGTCGATCAACCGACTGAGCCACCCAGGCGCCCTGTAGGTCCTTTTTAAACTTCATTTTTACAACAATTTGTTTTTACTGGATTTTATAAATAAAGTATCAGGTCACACAGATTGGAAATAAAAACTGGCTTCTCAGCACTTCTAGTCTGGAGCACTTCTGTGCAACGTGGAGCAGTACAAGGGGGCTGCCACAAAGTGGGTCCACGGTGTTTGCCAAGGGTCTGGATGCCACAAGTCAAGACCCAAATTATGTTCTGCAAGAAACTCAGTGACTTGGGATGATTTACTTCACTTAATTACTCCAGCGGTCTAGACAAAAAATTAAAACACACTGTGCCCAATTCTTTGAGCCCCCCCCCCCCCCCCCCCCATGGAGGCATTTGGAAGTTCAGAAGAATGTCTGCTCTCTGCGGGGGAACCAGGAACCACAGTCCGGCCCAAGCAGGACCACACACAGCTCGGGCATGAAGAGCCAAGCCGAAAGCGTAAAACACAGTTGGTTTCCCTAACAGCAGCACTCCCATGAGCAGGAAGGAAGTGGAGAACCATCAGCTCCCAGCAGGCTAGAAAAGCAAGTTTGTAAGAAATACTTATTTCCTTTTATCAGAAAGAAAAACAAAAATATATTTCTAATTTAGCTAAATCATCTCTATGGTGAATCAGTCTTAGGTTTGGCCATCTAACCTGATCAAATCCAGACCAAAATGCCCTATCATCCCTAAAAATACTGAGATATCATTAAACCACAGTTTTCTTCTCCCCAAGTATGTAGTACAAAAGTATCATCTCAAATCAGTATTGCTTAATCATATAATAGCACCACAGCCTAACTACTGAAAAGACAACTAGAAATTCCTTAGGGAAGGCTAAACTGTTTACTCCACACAAAGACATGGAAAGAAATGTTTTAATATCCTTGATTTCTCATGCAAATCTTCTCTTGCCCACCTTTAAAGCAGTACAACCCTTCAAAGGTTCGATCATTCTCTCTTGAACACCCCCCTCTTTAAAGGCCTCCACTACAAAAGTGCCCATCTTTTAAGTGAAGCTCTGGAGCACTAGCTCCAAGAGCCAGCAAAAAGAAAAGAGAAAACAACCAATCAAGCCATATATGGACAAACTGAAACTCCGATGGTACTGGGGCAGTAGGGAAGAACTTGAAGAGACACTTGCAGGGTCAGAAAGGCTGAGGAACGAGGCCAATAGGCCTGTGAGCCAGACCATGGAGGGTTTCCCAAAGTTGAACACACATCTGCTCTCCTTTTCTAAAAATCAGAAAATCCTCATCCTCAACTCCTCCCCAGGAACTTCCATCCACAAAATTAAACACAATGAATTTCAATTTATTATTTCCCTACTCCAACTCCTTAATAAGATAGAAAATCCCTAAGAAGGGGGAAAAATGTATTATTATGAAGAACTCTATGCCAGTATACAAAAATTTAGACGAAATAAACAATTTAAAAAACAATTTGTTCAACTAAAAACACAATCCTCAGAATTATTCTCCTTGGGGTTACATGGTACTAGTCAGCCTCATAGCATCCTGCTTAAGCAGGCTTGGGTTATGATCGCCCTTTACTAAGAGAGTGGTGTTTATAAACAAAAATAAAGTCTTTTGAAGGATGCACAACGGTGGTTTTTTTCTGGAAGAAGAAATAAAGGGAGCTATCAGAAGAGGGCATCTTTTTTTTACTTTATATACTGCTAGACTATTTAAATTGTTTTTCCACTGGGGGCCTATTCCTTTTGTAATTTGAAAAAACAATAAAGTGAATTTAAAAATCAGATAGCATGACTAAGTGTTCTTTCCAGCAGAACTCAGATATCAGGATCAGAAGGGGAGAAACATAAAGTAACAAAACAATTCAATAAAGAGCAAGAGAAAGATTGAAGACAAAGTCTGGGCTCCTAAAACCCATTTCTCTGCTACTTTTCCTGATTCATTCTCCACCCCTTAGGCTACGGTTATCTCGTAAAAGAAGAAAGAAAATCCTTCTAACCTCCTAAGGGATCAGAGATCAAGGGGTCTTTTGTTATGTTAATGAGGTGACCTTCGGAAAAACCTCCAGGTCACCTAAGGATCAGGGCTGGATTGCCAGGGCAATCTGGTTGAATTAGAGGGTTGGAAATTACAGCCCCACCTGTCCCCACCCCACCTCCAGAGAGGGGAGAGGGACTACAGATTGAGTTAAATCACCAACGGCCAATGATTTAATGAAGTGTACCTATGTAATACAGCCCCCATAAAACCCCAAAAGGATGGGGCTCAGAGGGACGTGCAGAGAGTGGTCACCTTTCCTACATACCTCACCCTATGCATCTCTTCCATCTGGTTGTTTCTAAGTTATATTCTTTTATACCCTTTTATAATAAACCGATAATCTAGTAAGTGAAATGTTTCTCTGAGGGCTGTGAACCACTTTAGCAATTAATCAAACCCGAGGAGGAGGTTGCTGGTACCTCTGATCTATAGCTGGTTGGTCAGAGTCACAGGTGACAACCTGGACTTGTGACTGGTGCCTGAAATTGGGGGGGGGGGGGGTGCAGGGCAGGGGTGCAGCCTTGTAGGGCAAAGTCCTTAACCTGTCGGATCTGATGCTAACTCCAGGTAGACAGTGTTAAAACTGAGCTGATGACTTGGTGGTGTTGGAAAAAACACACATTGGAATATAACACTGAGCTGTCAAACCTGAAAGAGGATGCCAACTACCCCCACTCTGACCTCAGTGTGTACTTTCTAATTGATTAAGTTCTTCTTTCCAGCTGATCTCTTACCTCAGGCAAAAGATCCAGAGGGCAAAGGAGTAATAGGGACTGCCCCAAGGCCGGCAAGAGCCCCTGTGATTGACCCCTAGACAATGATCGACCTGACCTTTACTGCCCACCTGCAGGTACCCATCAATCTTTGCCCCACATTTTTTTTTTTTTTAAAGATTTTATTTATTTGACAGAGAGAGACACAGCGAGAGAGGGAACACAAGCAGGGGGAGTGGGAGAGGGAGAAGCAGGCTTCCCCCCGTGCAGGGAGACCGATGCGGGGCTCGATCCCAGGACCCTGGGATCATGACCTGAGCCGAAGGCAGACGCTTAACGACTGAGCCACCCAGGCGCCCCCCACATTTTCCTTATATGAACCTAGGAGTATTTTCAGCACTTTGGAGACCGTCCTTGAGAGTTATTCGGCTGTCTTCCCAGGGTTGGCCTCACTGAAAAAAACCCCTTTCTTGTTTCACCACCACTCATTTCTCTGTCTTTGGATTTTGTCAGTGGCGAGTGGTCCAACCTAGTCCATTCGGGGCCCCCAGAGCCAGGTGCTCTTGCACCCTTGGCCCCCAGTTACAAACTTAAAGTGATAACAAAGTACCTCCCTAATCTACACCTGTTTTGCCCAGAATTCTGCGAACTGCCTAACTCTTTGCACCAGTCCCACAGAAGGTCCCACCCTCTTCTGCAGTCATACTCAACAACAGGGAAAAGTCTGGCATACCCTGCTGAAAAATAAGATGAGTCCCTATATCATTTCTCCGCACATAAATTCCAGAGGCCAAAGATATAAATATGAAAAACCAAAACCATAAATACTAGAAGAAAATGGGGGAGGGCCATTTTTATAATTTCAAGGTGGAGAAATCCTGAAATATGAAACCTAGAAGCCATTAAAGAACAGATGGACAAATGTTACTATGCAAGAACTTCCATATACCAAAGAGATGCCAAAGACTCCCTCCTCCCTGCCCCCGAGAAAAGAGAGACAAACTGGGGAAAACATTTCAATACATACAACAAAGAGCTGACAACTCAGATTTCCCCTTCTTTACCTCACACAGCTATTATCAGCCCCGTCTCCGAAATGGCTCACCCACCTGCCCAGGCCTCTCCATTTCCAGTGGTGCCAACACTGTCACCCAGTCACCTCCTCCACGGTGGCCCCATATCCACCCTCGCCCATCCTCCAGAGTAGCCAGTGTTTTACACACTTTAATAAACGTCTATGCTCACTGATTTATGATGGAGAATATTCCTTTTTCTAACCATAATGGCTAAATCTAATACTCAGAAGTACATACTCCCTCATTGGCATTAAAGGACCTGGAATGCAAATTCATAACCAGAAGACTGCCCAAGGACTGCAGAAAGAAAGCAAGCAAAAGTGAATACTCCCCCACAGAAAAAGAAAATTGCTTTTTTTCCTCAATTTTATTGCAAAACCTTAAGATACATAACATTTGAAAGAAGTAAAAAATCACCTTAATGTCACCATCTGAGACTGACATGATGGTTTCTGCTTTCATGCACCTATTTATACATACACTCACATGCAAATGGAGCATATATTTGCATTTTTGTACATTTTAACACAATCCATTTCCACCTTTTTGCTTATCTCCACCCCTCCGAATAGTATTTCCAGCTGGTATGTATCTTTTCATAACTTTCTCCTAGTAAAAGTGTGTATTTCTAATGGCAACAGATATTTCTCTTCATTCAAATATTTTTTAACTGCCCACGACATATAAGACACCGTTCTAGGTACTGAGGATACAGCCGTAAGCAAGCACAGTTAAAGGCCCTGTTCTCATTAAGCTTCGGTTCTAAGAGTTAAGAGTTAGGGAGAGACACCAAACAAAAGAACTGAGTATACAAAAAATGTTAGAGGGTGATATGTGCTTTGAAAAATAAGTAAGGGAGGGAGATAGTGCTGGGGAGGGGATTGTAATTCTACCCAGGGTGGCTAAAGAAAGCTAAAATGTATTCGTTGAAAACATAATGCTTGAGTAAAGACCTCAAGAAGGTTGGGAATATATCTATATATACCACAGAGACAGGGAAATAACTATATATGGTGTATCTGGGAAGAAAGGTCTTAGGGAAAAGGAAGAAGAGGGCCCTGAGAATGGACTGCTACGGGGACCGTGCAGGAGGCCCA
Source organism: Phoca vitulina (assembly GCF_004348235.1). Taxonomy (NCBI): domain Eukaryota; kingdom Metazoa; phylum Chordata; class Mammalia; order Carnivora; family Phocidae; genus Phoca; species Phoca vitulina. The sequence continues at coordinate 10,212,033 of NW_022589750.1, read as the reverse complement.
TGTGGATGGAGCAGAAGCAGCAAGCACAGAGAAACAGGAGACCGGGTCAGAGATAATAGGGTCATGCTGTGCAAATAAGGACTTTGGCTTTTACTCTGATAAAAATGGGGAGCCACTGCAGAGTCCGAGTCCGAGCACAGGACCAACAAGCCCTGACTTACATCACCAGGATTATTCTGGCTGCAATGTTAAGAATATTCTTACAGGGTGTAGAAGCAAAATATTGTCCGACAGCATACCAAAAATGTTCTAACAATTCACATTTCTACCAGTGATCCATGAGAATATTTTACACCTCCTCCCAAATTCCACCAGTAAGAATTGAGGCACTTTTTAATTTTGCCAAAGGGATGCGTGAGAAGTGACATCTCACTGTTAACTTTAATTTACATTTCCCTGACTATTTGTTCATGAATATCATTTCATACATTAGCCATTTTTATTTTTTTTTAATTTAATTTTATTTATTTATTTGACAGAGAGAGACACAGCGAGAGAGGGAACAAAGCAGGGGGAGTGGGAGAGGGAGAAGCAGGCTTCCCGCTGAGCAGGGAGCCCGATGTGGGACTCGATCCCAGGACCCTGGGATCATGACCTGAGCCGAAGGCAGACGCTTAACGACTGAGCCACCCAGGCGCCTCTTTATTTCTCTTATGAGAACCAACAATTTATATCCTTTGCTTACTGTCTCTTTGGGTTATCGTTTCCTTACCAATTTGTGAGAGGATGTATATGTTTGAGATATTAGCCTGTTATCTGTTGTGTCGTACTTTTTTTTTTTTAATTTTATTATGGTATAACGTACATTCATTAACATACACAGACTGAGGTGTACATTTCAGTGTGTTGTGACAAATGCACAGACCCATTAACTACCCTTCCAGTCAAAATACAGATCATTTCCATCATGCCAGAATGTTCGTTCATCCCCTCTGCCCTTCCCACCTCCCCACAGGCACCCTCTACTGTGCCTTCCCTGACTTCTACCACCCTCCCTCAGTCCTGCCTCTTCTTGGAACTCACAAAAAAACAGAATCATACAATAGCTGTATATGGCTGGCTTTTTATTCTCAACACTGTAGAGGCCGCTTTTAGGCAACAGGCTTGAGCGATGGAAACTTGAGCAAAGCAAAAGGCCCACAGCGACCATCAAGCTGAATGCAAACAGGCTCCTTAAGCGACCCACGTGGAAAAACGGCCACAGACCCTAACTGACCAATGAGCTACTTACAACCAGGTACAGTTACCAAAAAGGGGAAAATTCCGTATGTCCCCCTCCCTGTTCACTCTGCATTATAACTACAGTCCCCCCCACCGCCTCCTCCGAAGACAGTCTCTCCTTTGCTGCCCTGCCCGCTGTTCCCTCGGGGCGCGTTCAATAAACTGCTCTCTCCTTTGTTCTGCCCTGAGGGGATTCTTTCAGGGCCCACACCACGGGCCCCCACCCAATCGGGGCATTTAAACACAAACATAACGTTTAAAATTCATATGCTGTGGCAGGTATCAAGTTTGTTCCTTTTTATGGCTTTCGATTTGTTCACGGTACTATTTGCCATAAAGCAAGATTTTAAAAATTTTACATGTCCCTACTTCTATAGCTTCTGAGTTTCTTGATTTAAAATACCTTTCCGGGGCGCCTGGGTGGCTCAGTTGTTAGGCATCTGCCTTCGGCTCAGGTCATGATCCCAGGGTCCTGGGATCGAGTCCCACATCGGGCTCCCTGCTCCGCGGGAAGCCCGCTTCTCCCTCTCCCACTCCCCCTGCTTGTGTTCCTGCTCTCACTATGTCTCTCTCTGTCAAATAAATAAATAAAATCTTAAAAAAAAAAAAAAATAAAAAAAAATAAAAATAAAAATAAAATACCTTTCCAACTCTTGAATTATATATAGTCATCTAAATATTATTCTAAGATTCTTAGGGCGCTGGGTGGCTCAGTTGGTTAAGCGTCTGCCTTTGGCTCAGGTCATGATCTCGGGGTCCTGGGATTGAGTCCGGCCTCAGGCTCCCTGCTCAGTGGGAAGCCTGCTTCTCCTTCTCCCTCTCCCCTCCTCCCTCTCCCCTCCTCCCCACTTGTGCCCTCTCTCTCTGTCTCTCAAAAAAATAAATAAAATCTTAAAAAAATACATTATTCTAAGACTCTTTATTTTATATACTTAAGCCTTTCATTCATTTGGAAATTACTGTGGAAAATGATGAGAATAGGGATCCAACTTTATTTTTTCTCAGGTATCTCAGTTTTGCCAGCACCATTTCATTAAATGAATCATCTTTTTTCTCACAACACTAAAAATTACCTGGTGGTGTTTATTTATCCAGACAACTGACAAATATGCAGGTGAAGGACTCCTAACTGACAATACTTATCTCATGCCCAGTAGGGTCAAAGATAGGTATCTTTTGAGAAACACACATGATATCACTCTCCTGCTCTTAAAACTCTTCAAGGGCAGAGCCCTGCCCTCAGAATCAAGACTGCATGTGGCCCCTGCCGACATCAATGCCAGCAACATCTACCACACCCTCCCCTCACCCCTGCACTCCCATCCCCTGCCCGGGCTTCTCCCAGCTCCTCAAGCTCTCATCCCTCCTGTCTGCTCTACATAGACGACTTCCTCTGCTTGGGGCGCTTACCTGCTCTTCTCCCACCCACCCAAGCCTGGCCATCTCCCACTGTTCTATCAAGTCAGCTTAAACACCATTTGTTCACCAAGTCTTCCCCAGCCCACAAAGTGGGGAGCCCTACTCCCCTCACCCCCATACGCTTTCCTCTCAAAGGTCTTCAAGTATCCTCTTCTTCCTCACGGCACTGTGCACACTAGAACAAGTAGCTATTTGCTTCATATCCTCTTCCCCAATATGCAGAAGCTGCACGAGAGCAAGGACCATTTCTATTTTGTTCACCACTATACTCCTGTATTTTCTTATTAACTGGTCCAAGGAATACTAATTACAAAGGAATCAGTAGGAACAATGAACACAACACCACATCACAGAACGCCAACAGGAAAGTCACAGAAGAAATACAAAAAGGCAAATAAAACATGAAGATGGTCAATGCACTAAGGATTTAAGAAAAAAAAAAAGGTCATTATATCAAAATAAATTGGTACAACCTTCTGCAAGGCAACATGCTAATATCTTCGACCAGACGATTCCACGACAAGGATTTTATTCTACAGGGACACTCATTCAAATAAGCAAAGATATGTACACAGCTTTCCCTGCAGCACTGTTTCTAACAGGGGAAAATAAGAACCCAAATGGCCACAATTGGGTTTTAAGTAAATTATCATTTGGCCCTACAGTACTACGTTGACATGAAAAGGTATCCAAGATATACTAAGTCTAATAAAACAAGCTGCACTAATGTAAAAATACTATTATTAAGTCCCTCACAATGAAAAGCTTAAAAATCTAAATATAAATGATTATAGCTGCGTATATATATATATTTTTTTGAAAACTCTAAAAGAAATGTAACAGTGGTTATCTCTGAAAATTGCTATTTCTTTTTAAATTTATTAATGTTCACAATGATTATTTTAACCATGAGAATATGTTAATTTTTTAATTAGGGAAAGTATGTTGCTTTTTAGGTGTCATCTAAACTGAAACCTGATTTTTTACAGTGTCAAAAGTTCTCAATTTATAAAAGTGTATCCATACACTTTAGACAGATTTCCAAAACTGATGGCCAGGAAAAATGATGTTCATTTCAAATTGATAAAACTACTGTAGTGTCTCTACAAACATACAGTAAACAATTAAAATTAAGGAAGCAAATCTAAAATATTAGATCAAGACTCTACTCATTAGTCAAATGCTCGAGAGTGTATTTATTTGACTGGTATCTCTTAAATTTATGTATTTCCAGTAGTACACAATGCATAAAATATAAACATTTTAATGCAGTCACGTTGAAATTCTTGATTGTTTGATAATTCCGGTTTGAGCACATGTTCCTCCTAAATATCTCACTCTACAACCAAAGCTAGTACTTAAAAATATTTTTCTAATAGAATGAAATCTAAGTATACTTTCTGTTTTCTGAAAGCAAAATCTACTCTGCAATTGACAGGGTTTTCTGTGCTTCTCAAAAAATGGGAAATTAAGAGTTAATATTATTTAACAATTTTTGTACCAGGCACTGACTTGTACCACTTGGTGCCCTCTGTCTCCAGAGACTAAGACAAACTACACAAACAGCTCTGAGGAGAATCAACATTTCAACCAGGGATGGTGAGATAAGTTTAGTTTTGACTTTAAAGTTTTTTCCCCTTTCTTTCTATGCTGCTTTGAATTTCTTGGATGAAGGAATGAGTTACACCCATTTAAACAGGTAACAAAATACACCCCACAGCACTCACATAGTCTGCACGTGAAATTTAAATTGCAATTTTTTGGGAGAGCAATGACACTCTACAATCAAAAACTTTAAAACTGTGTGTGCTATTTATTTGCCCTCATAATTCCAATGCTAGAAATTGAATGAAAATAATCCAAGCTATGTTCAGAATTTATATATTATCTTCATAGCACTTTTCTATAATGGAAAAAAATGAAACATCTTGTAATGTGGGTTGAGTTAAATACTTTGTAGTATGATATGACTACATGAAAAATCACTACATACAAAAAAGAAGCACAAGAAGGACAGTCCATTTTGTCTCACCCCAGTAAAATTAAGCACACTGAAAGCAAGGACTTTGTTTTACTCACTGCTTTATTCCTAGGCCTTAGAACAATGCCTGGCACATGGAGCCACTCAAAACCTTATAAATGAATTCGAGTAATGGAAGTGTGTACAGAAAAGATTTTAGCGGGGCGCCTGGGTGGCTCAGTCATTAAGCGTCTACCTTTGGTTCGGGTCATGATTCCAGGGTCCTGGGATCGAGCCCTGCATCGCCCTGCATTGGGCTCCCTGCTCTGTGGGAAGCCTGCTTCTCCCTCTCCCACTCCCCCTGCTTGTGTTCCCTCTCTCACTGTGTCTCTGTCAAATAAATAAATAAAATCCTAAAAAAAAAAGGTTTTAGCTAGAAACACATACAGCAGACTCACGTAACATGTCCATTTACTTTACTGGAATTCAACTGTCCAGACTAAGAAAAACAAAAGAAGGAAATACCATAAATCATGCACCCTAGTCTGCTTTGGAGTGAGAATCCAGGGAGAAGCTGAGTCTGCTGCCCCCTCCTTAGATCTCAGATCACCGTGGCTCTCACGCAGTGGATACCACACTAGACAAAAGAGTGGTTCTAGAATTTAAAACACAATATTGCCCCTAAATATAAGCCAACTACTTACTCTCGTGCTCTGCCCCCCCCAAAATACTAATTTTCTCCAAAATCAGGCTTTTTAAAAGGACTTCCAAGGAGAAATGTTGCCTTAGAAGAGAACTTCAGAACCTTGCCTTCCCACCTCCAAATAAAATTCAACTCTACTGTATGCCATGGTGATAATCACAGCTGTATCCGTGTGATGAATATGCATGCTTTCTTTGTTTTTATTTTTTTCTAATACATCTACAAGTAGCAAATGTTACTTTTGCAGTAAGAACAAAGCTCTGATTTTTTAATAGCCCACAACAGTCCTTTCTACATTTACGAAAGAAACGCCAGGAAAAAAAAAAAAAAAAGAAATGCTAGATCTGGCATCAATATTCCTCTACTTGACCTAAAATAACACTACTCCTCTAGTATAACTGTACTCACGCAGCACATTATTTCCTCCTATCCCTCTATGCTACTTTAAACAATTTTTTTTAAAGATTTTATTTGAGAGAGTGAGCGAGAGAGAATACATGAGCAGGGGCAGAGGGAGAGGAACAAGGAGAAGCAGACTCCCCTGCTGAGCAGGGAGCTCGACGTGGAGCTGGATCCCAGGACTCTGGGATCATGACCTGAGCCGAAGGCAGATGCTTAACCAGCTGAGCCACCCAGGCGCCCCTACTTGAAGCAATTTTTTATTAATAAACATGTAACTCAAACCATACACCTTTCCAACAAGAATAAGGCAATTTTCTATTTCTATTACAATTCACTTAAATTTGTATGAAATAGCAGAGTTCCTTACTGACATGCAAATTAAAAAATAATATTAATAATAAGGTACCTGAACATCATAGAGTGCTACAATATTTTCATGCTGAAGTTCCTGTTAAGGAAATTGAGAATTTAAAATATTTGTGATCGCTCTAATAAATATATTTCAATATGCAAATAAATATTGACTTAAGTATACACACGCATACACATACTATATACTCTTTCTATATACTACACTTCCATTACTAGATTAGAACAATTCAATCTACAAAAGAATAAGAGGAAATGTGCCTGATCAAACTTTACTTGAGCCCTAAATGTTTTTTCACCAGGATCATTTTTTAGACTCTTAACAAGGTGAGTACTCTCATTTACAAAATAAATGTCACAGTTAGTATGACCACAGACTCTCTGGGAGTCTTTTCAAATTCAATATACAGTTCTAACAGCAATAAAGGCATGAAACTCCAAAGTGCTTTTAAAGAGCACGTTATTTGCCTGAAAGAAAACGAAGCATAATTCTTAGCTCAAAGAGCTGTAATTCTTACCAAAGAGCTCTCCACAGAGAAGTAGTTTCGATGAAAGCTGGTGTGAGGTGAGAGCTCTACGTTCTCATCAGCTTGGGGAACACTGAGTTAAATACACCTAAGCCAGTTTCTTCACTGCGCAATTTTTCAGATTTTTCTTTGCCGAGCAAAGGGCTTTGCGACTCTCCAAGAAGTATGCAGTAAACAGGATTTTCCATACGCATTTGACTAGGCAACCATTTTTTCCCCAAAGGACCTCACTTGGGTAACACTGCTTGTGAGTGATCTAAAAAGACCACTTCCAAGGTTAATAATTTGTTTTCAATTTACAAGGAAGAAAGGTTCCATCTGCCCCCAGTCCCCCCCAAATACTTAAGTGTCACCTGAAAGGGATCAAGAGAAGAGCTAAATAATGGATAAGAAGGGTGTGCCTCTTCTCAAACAGTAACACAATAACCAAGGAAAAGAAGAAATTAGGAGAAGCTAAAATCAGTCTTCACAGAATCCTTCTAAGCCCACGAGCCACAAACACCTATTCTTAAAAATAGCTTCCGAGTACTCAAATGTCTCAAAAAACCGAGCATGCAAAAATGAGAGCAACAGGTGAAAATTCTCAAACTTGGCTCCAGGGACCAAAATTACAAAAGATGTCATCATGCATTTATGTAAAGTAAGTTTTAACCCAGTATGAAATATCACATAAAGAAACATACCTTTAAGATCTTAATTTCCTTCCCAAGCAGTATTTGTGATTTTGACAAGTTCTTTTTATTAATACTTTTAATAGCTACCTCCCAATCAGTTTTCTGAAAAGGAAAAACAGTGTTACTCGGGGAAATTATTTTATAGAAACATAATCTATAAGCACAAAGGTGTTTTTAGCAAATTCATAAACACTGGGGGGAAAATGGAAAAGAATCTGAATCTCCAGCAATAGGAAAATGATTTCATAAATTACAAGCTAATGTCCTACAAGACAGCCACTAAAAATAATAAATAGGAAGACCACATAGTAACTAGCATGAAATGAAACAAAGGACAAAGTTTACAACCACTTTAAAGTTATGGAGAAATGCGGATAATAAACTGGAAGGTGGTATTTGATAGCTTGGCGAGATTTGGCCCTGTTTTAATCACTTTTTGTCGAGTTTTCAGTTATTCCCATAATAAAGGAAAGTAGTTTTTATTACTCTGATAAGCAACAAAACCAGCCCACTTTTAACAGGCCCCTTGCCAACAACCAGGATTACCAAAACCCGTTTGATCATTTCCACTCCCTAGGTGCTCTTCCCAATTCTTTAGATTCGACAACCTCGTGGGACCCTATTTGCGGAACAGCAAGAGCTTTGAAACATTTTTGCACCAGCATTCATGTTTACTTGGATTGAAAAAGGAAGCGTGCAACCCTCTTTCCCACCCGCCTATCTAACCCCAGAAAGGCAAGGTGGTACGGGGCTCGTCCGCGTGTTGAGGAACCAATGCTGGGAAATGTGATACCCCCCCACCCCCCCACCCCGAGTTTGAGAAAGTCTCGGGCTAACGGGAAACCAGCCCGTTTTCCGCTGGGTCTGCAGTTATCGACCTCAAAAGGGACAAGCCTTGGCAGCCCAGGGCGCGGAAAAACCTCAGATGCGTCCACGTCCGGGGCCAGGGCTGGGCAGGGACCGTGCGGTCCTTTCGGACTCGGATCCTGGGCACACTCAGGTGGAACGGCACGTCCCGGCGGGCCGGCCGGGCGGGCGGGCGAGCCCCTAAGCGCACTCTGGTTACCAGGCGCTCTGCGAGGAGGAAATCAGAGGCCGGGCGGCCCGTCGGTAGGTGGAGCGCTGCCTAGCGGCTTCGGCCTCAAAACAGTCCTCGCCCGACCAAAACAAACCCCGCGACACTGACAGCGCGCACAATGGCAGGCCTCAGGGCGGCGAGCCAACCCGGGGGGGCCTCTGCGCCCGCGGCGTCGCCAAGTTTCAGGACCACCCAGTCCGGCCGCGGCCGCGCGGACGGGAGGGCGGCCCACAGACCCCGGCCTCGCCCCGGCCGGCGGGGCTCACCTGGCGGTGCCGCCCCCGGAAGACCACGGCGAAGGCCCCGTGTCCCACGAGGTCCCTCTTGCTGTACTCGAAGTCGCCCACCACCTCCATGGCCGCGCCCCCGGGGCATACAGCGGGCGGGCGGGCAGCGCAGCGACGCGGGCCGGGCTCAGCACCGCGGGCCCGCCGGCCCGGAGCGCGCCCGCGGGCCGCCGCACTGGGGCAGCCGCGGCCCCCGGCCCGGGCGGACGCTCATGCCGAGAGGCCGGAGCGGAAACGGGGGAGGCCTCCGCGCGGGGCCGGGGGTCAGCGAGGCCCGGCCCGGCCCCGGCCGCTCCTCATGGCCCGGCCCGCCGCCGGCCGAAGGCTCCCTTGGCGAAGCGGCCTCAGCGCTGCCCGGCTAGGGGCGCCGCAGCCGTCACTGTGCGCCCCCGGAGCCGCACACGCGCCCGGGAGAGGTGCGGGGCCCGGTCCTCCCCATCCCCAGCTCGTCCCGCCGCGACGGCCCCCTCAGCCTGGGGTGCTGCTGCGGTGACGGCCGCCGCCCTAGGACCAGCACAACCACCGTCCCCGCGCGCCTCCCCGCCTCGCAGCTGCGCCCAACGCACACGCGCGCGCGCGCCGGCCGCTCCCGAGCCGACTGCCGGCCCTCCGCGACGTCAGCACGTCTTGTAGGACGCAGCGCCCTCCGAAGCCCGCTCCCTCCGCCAGGAAAATGAGTGCGCGCGCGCCCCGGGGCGCGGCGCTGCGGTCGAGGCCAGTCCCTCCAGGAACTGGCCCAGGCGGGGAAGTGGGATGCGAGCCGCTGGAACCACAGCTCGTTACCCGCTGCAGCCTTCGCGCTGGGCCTGGGAGCAGATTCGAGCCTGCCACACCCCGGGGCTGGAGCCCACTGGGAGGCGGGCCTCGGGGAAGCAGGTCTTGAACCCCCAACTGCAGGAGGGACCGGGCATCCCTTGTGCAGTATAGACCCCAGGGAACCGGTCAGGGCAAAGGAGCATCTCCTAGAGCCCGGCTTTCCCCGCGCCCTCTGAAAGCCAAGCTGCGGGTCTTTCCCGACCCTTCTGGGTTTACTCCCCCGGGTCCCTGAAGAGGTGGTGTCGGGCAGGGGTTCTGCACATTTTGGGGTCCCTTGACTTCTGTGAGAAGCTGATGACAGCACAGGACCCTCTTCCCGGAGAAATGTTTATGCACGCAGACTCAGTATTGAATACATTTTCCACGGCCCTAAGAATGAGAACCCCTGCTTCCAGCCACCAGGTATCCTGCCAGTTGACCTCAGGCTTACCTTTGAATGGCTTTAAGGGAGCTTGCTTTTCTACCTGATTATTGAAGGTCAAGTGTCAAAGAACTTATTTGGCAACTTTCCCTCAAGGATATGTCTTACAAAACCATTTTATAAACAATAAACTTGAAAATATCATAGAAAACTCAGGCCCTGTGCTATCCTGGTATGTTCCATTGTTTAGAATGTTTGCTCTCAGGTTGTTCCTTAGCACTAGAATTACATTTCCCACCCCAGGTCCATCCCGGCAAACTGACCTGAAGGCGGCACAGGAACCCTAAGAACCTCCAGCTGGAATCCTCAGAAGAAGCCCCTCCCTTCCTCAAACCTTCACAATGTAGGGTCTTAGATCTCTGTTCTCACTTCTGTGCACACCTACGTCATTCTATCCCTATCTCAAAATCTAGCCCAGGTGAGTGTTGGACACTATGGAAATCTGGAGCCTTCAAAAAGGAAAAGCAAAGGAAGCAAGTATGCCCAGAGAGACAAAAATTCATCTGGAGATGATTCTTTCCCTGTTTGAAAGCTTCTCTATTGTAAATCTTTAAATATGGTTATTTAAATAAGATATAGGATTTTTAAAAAAGATTTTATGTATTTATTTGAGAGAGAGTACAAGGTGAGGGGAGGAGCAGAGGGAGAGGGAGAAGCAGACTGGCTGCTGAGTGGGGAGCTCGTCCCAGGGCTTGATCCCAGGACCCCGAGATTGTGACCTGAGCCAAAGGCTGACACTTAACAGGCTGAGCCACTCAGGCGCCCCAGCACAGAGGATTTAATGTGCCAATCCCCTCCACTACCAAAAAAAATAGCTCTTCAGGAATATGTATCTTATGGGCTATAGGACCCTGAACAAGTTACTTACAACGTCCCGTGCCTCAGTTTCCTCATCTGTAAAATGAAGAAGTAACAGTAACTGCCTCATCAGGCTCCATTAAGTGAGTTAAACATGTCAAGTGCTTAACCAGTGCCTGGCTTGTGCAAAGAACTATTTAAGCAATCACCAGGTAAGTAAGTGAAATCAAAGCTGGCTTTCAGCAGTACTTCCCCAATCCCACACTGGTGCCCTTAGGATGGTTCCTCCTTCCCTTCTCTGTCTACTCCCACGGTAGTTCTTCTGTGAACAGAATCAAAGCTTCTCAGCTCCAGAGGTGGACCATCTGCACCCACGTAAGGGTGGTTTATCTAACACACGTCTGGAGAATTCTACCTATAAACTTTCCCTGCAGGAACAATTAGTATACATTTTTTGGATAGCAGAGAGCATTGGGGAGGTATACATCTAGACTAGGTCTGACAGTCTTTCCCACATGGTACTTGGCAGCCAACATGTCGGGAAGCACAGGGGGTGCCCTTCCAGGCTGCCCAGAAGTGGCTGAAGATGCTGCCTTCAGGGTCTGCCTGCTGAGATGCCCCTCTGGGGGTTAGTATCTTCTGGGAGCAGCACTCTGACCTTCCTGCTGGTCACCTCATTGTCCCAGATGAGGACAGGTGTCCCCTTTGTCATCTAAGCCAATGCATATTTTACACGTATCTGTGCCTCGGGCCTTTTGTCATGAAAGATAATTCATAACCCAGCTCTGTTCACAAGGTCCCATCTGCTAGGAATTGAAGCTCACCATAATTAATATACAATTTTGAGCTGTTTATATTTAATGTCATTAGAATTACATCCCCACACTAGGACATTATGAAGGTGTTTTTTTTTTTTTAAGATTTATTTTGACACAGAGAGAGAGAGCACTCGCAGGGGGAGCGGAAGGCAGAGGGAGAGGGAGAAGCAGGCTCCCCGCTGAGCAGGACCCTGGGATCATGACCTTAACTGACTGAGCCACCCAGGCGCCCTTATGAAGATTTTTTTTTTAAGATTTTATTTATTTATTTGACAGAGAGAGACACGCGAGAGAGGGAACACAAGCAGGGGGAGCAGGAGAGGGAGAAGCAGGCTCCCCACTGAGCAGGGAACCCGATGTGGGGCTCGATCCCAGGATCCCAGGATCATGACTTGAGCCGAAGGCGGACGCCTAACGACGGAGCCACCCAGGCGCCCCTATGAAGATGTTTTTAAGAAGCCACCCAGAGGCCCTTGATCTGGACCTGCATCCCATTCTGTATGCCATGCATGGGCTCCATAATGCACCATTGCTTTAAAAAAGTACAGTACGCAGCTTGCACACTAAGGATCTCTGACGTCAAGCCTTATTACGGGAGCAGGGGAAGTTTAAGGGAACGTTTAGTTAGGACTATGTCGGTAGCACAGAAGAAACGCTGACTGTGATAAAGCAAAAAATGGAAAGAATGTAGATAAGGATACAGGTGTGCCTCTCAGCGTCCACACACAGGGCTTTAAAAGCAAACTACCAGGAGGACCTTGGACTCAAGGGGGACTGCTTTGCACCTGCTTCTTGCTTCTTTACCTCTGCACTCCTTCGACATGGCAGAAGGTCACAAGCACTCACAGCCACCAGTCTCAAACCCAAATTCTTTTTTTTTTTTTTTAAGATTTTGTTTATTTTGAGGCCCCTGGGTGACTCAGTCGGTTAAGTGTCAGCCTTCGGCTCAGGTCATGATCCCAAGGTCCTGGGATCGAGCCCCGCATCGGGCTCCCTGCTCAGCAAAGAGTCTGCTTCTCCCTCTCTCTCTGCTTGCCTCTCTGCCTACTTGTGATCTTTCTCTCTCTGTCAAACAAATAAATAAAATCTTTATTTTAAAGATTATTATTATTATTTAGAGATAATCTTTTTAAAAAGATTTTATTTGACAGAAAGAGAGAGAGCAGCAGGCTTCCTGCTGAGCGAGGAGCCCGACGCGGGACTCGATCCCAGGACTCTGGGATCATGACCTGAGCTGAAGGCAGACGCTTAACCGACTGAGCCACCCAGATGCCCCTCAAACCCAATTTCTTAAGCAAGGGATTCTGATTGGCCCACCTTAGGTGAGGTGCACTGAACAATCGTCTTAAGCCAGGGATTGGAGATGAGGGAGGCAAGTCAAGTTGTGTAGCTAGGACTGTTCCCAATGCAAGTCTGCAGGTGCAAGAGCGGGGGTCGAGGCGCGGGGCGGGGGGGGAAGGAGGAGGACATCCACCCAGAAGCAGGGGCTGGACGGACAACCCAGGAAGTATTGACCATGGGTCAAATTCAGGCTTTCTTCAGGAATGGAAGCAAGGGGGAGTTTTAGTTTGCTTCTGAAATCACTCAGCGTGGCCAATCGAATTCACTTTCATTGGTCTTAATTTGTCCAATTTAACTCTGCGTGTGCGCATGCGTGCAAACGTGCCTATTGATAAACTATTGGAATGTGTCAGTGCTAATTAGTAAATTGGTTACTAGTGACCACAACGAGAGGTAAAATGAATTACTAACATAAATTCTAGTATGAACTTTATCAGCCAAATGCTGGAGGATGTCATGGTGAGAAAAGAACCTCTTGGACGATTAAATGTGAGGAATATTCACAGTCCCGTCCCCTGGGCAGGGAGGTACTCGAGATTTAGGAGAATTGCTGGTTTATCATTCTCTTCAAATCACATCATTGCTTCTATTTCAGTTCTATTGTTTCTACTTTGATCCTACTGCTGATGCTCTGAAATTCTTGTGAATAGTTAGTATGCAGAGCTTTGATATTTATACATGCATGAATTTATAATAAATTATGGAAATAACCACATAAAATGAAGAGACAACAAGATTTGGATATATTTCTTAAAGCTTTTAGGAAATATCATAGCCACAATTCTTCTGAATCATAAACATACCTCTTCTGAAATTATACCAAAAATAGACTTCAGCCTAGAGATATCTGCTGGTACTCTGATAATGTGACGACAGCAAGGAGCATCTGTCCATATTGTGCAAGAACTGGAATAAAATTTGCATTTCTAAAATGACAAACAGTTTGGTTATTTCAACCAAAATCCCGAGTAGCTTATTTTTGCTATTGCCATAACTGTTAGACCCAAATGGTGCTCACAGTTTGAATCATTAAAAGTTAAACCTGCTAAACACATATTTCGTAGGACCGGCTGTAATGTTCTGCTAATGCTAACAGGTGAAATAAAGAATATTTGCAAACATCACTGAGATAAATTGCAAGGAACACCGTGAGTCAGTTTTCCCAATAAAGCATCTGAAATATTAAAACTCCCAAAAGAAATATTTTAATGATGTGAATGATAAAGAAAATGAAAATTTTTAAATTTTAATCCAAAACTTAAACAAGGGGTGCCTGGATGGCTCAGTGAGTTGGGTGTTCCAACTCTTGATTTCAGCTCAGGTCATGATCTCAGGGTCATGAGACTGAGCCCCATGTCGGGCTCCCCATGCTGAACGTGGAGCCTGCTTGGGATTCTCTCTCTCCCTCTCCCCTCCTTCTCTCTGCACACCCCCCTCTAAAAAAAAAAAGTACTTAAAAGTACTAAAAAGAAAAAAGCCTCAGAGTTGACTCACATTGAGCCAAAATGTCCCAGCTCGCTCATCACCTGATGGGGCTGCTCTTCAGGTGTGACTCCAGGTGGGCTAGACTGTGGTCAGGCCCTGGAGGACCAGAGAGCCGGAGGCTGACAGAATTTCCCCAACCAAGCAATGCATACTTCCTCCCACTGAGGTCTGGGCAACATAGCTCCAAGTCGACTGCAATGTTTTGGAAAACTTAAGAGTCAGGCTGTAAAATTTCTATCATTGTCAATGACGTGTCTATTGTTTCCCATACAAATATTTTTGCTTTGCTTTGTTTTTTTGTTCTTTGTTTTTTTAAAGAAAAAAACAGTTTATTTTGGAAACTTTCAGAGTGCCGCTGTGCTCCATTTGTCCATCTGTTTATTTGTCCAGAAGTACCAGGCTGTGGGGCACCTGGCTGGCTCAGTCCAAAGAGTATGTGACTATTGATCTCGGGGTTGTGAGTTCAAGCCCCACCTTGGGTGTAGAGATTACTAAAACAAATAAATAAACTTAGAAGAAGGAGGAGGAGAAGAAGGAGGAGAAGACGAAGAAGAAGGAGGAGAAGAAGGAGAAGAAGAAGAAGGAGGAGGAGAAGGAGAAGGAGAAAAAGCACCAGGCTGCTAGGGTGGGCCCAGAAACTAAGCTTTGAAATTCTTGTGAATACTTAGTCTGCCTCTCTAAGGCTGAGTATTGGTTCTCCTGCTGGTCCTCTTTCTTTCCAAATCCACCTGCCCACTGTCAATCAGCATGTAGCTTCTCCAGCCACACCCACACCCACTCATCCTCCCTCTTCACCCAAGAGGCGCTGTGTTGGGAATCTGGCCTCATCACTCAGATAGTAACTTGGGCCCAAGGGGGGGGTGGTTGCTGAACCAGGTCCCATCATCCTGAGACCAACGACCCCAGGGCTCTTCATCCCCTGGTAGGAGCTGGACAGGGGAACGGGGCCGAGGGCAGGGATGGGGTAACCAGTCCAGAGGACCACAACCCTCCAAAAAACTCCTACAAACAACTCTCAAAACAAGTAGCAAACAGAGGCGCAAAACATTCCCAGGCCCACTCATTTCCTTCTCCCAGCAATGGGCCAGCCATCCTACCCTAGATCCTCTTCCTTCATAGTCTGGGAGTCTGGACCAGAGTGGGCTCAGGCTGGGGGCAGGCCCCACGTGTCCCCGCTGCACCATTCCCAGCTGTGACTTCCATGTCCTCCATGCTGTCTGCCTCATCCTCATCATCCTCACCTGGCTCTCTGGCTGTCGGAAGTGTGGTGGCTCTGGCCCTGCCCTTTCTTTGGGTGATGCGGGAGGCCATCTCCCTCCGAGCAGCCCTCTCCGCTGCTGGCTCACCTGGAGCAGAATCCCATCCTCCTGAACACATCAAACCCATTGGTCTGAGCTGCCCCATAAGCTTCCACCTTATCCGGCTCCTGGTCCACCTCTGGTTGGTAAGTCAAGGTCCAGATGGTGAGCCCTTTATTCACAGAAGTGCGCATTGCGGAAGAACTGCTCCATTGTACCCAAAGACTCCTGGCCTTCTCCTGGCCATAGTCCCTCTGAAGCCGTTCTCCATAGCCATCTGCAAGACCAGCCGGGGACCCTTGGTGCGCTGGCACATCTCTCCCAGGCCTGCCATCATCCGGCTGCAGACCCCACATACAAGTATCTTAATCCTGTACTTACAGTCCAAAATGGAAGGCTTGGAAGATTGTTTACCGGTTCTTACGGATGATGTGGCGCTAACAGGAATAGCATCTAAAATCAAATCATGTATTGAATTTGATGGTCAGGGCTCTGGAAAAATGGTTTCAGTGAGAAATATACATGCGAGAACTTCATTGGATGTTGCATGCATGGGGCCAATGTAATGCTAGGGACAAAGTCTAGCATTTCCAAGTTTTCGGAAAACTTTCAGATGTTTTCATGTGATGCTTAGTCACTGTGTTCAGTCATCACTGGATGATGCAAGACATTTGCAAATCAAGTAACGCACTTTAAAGCTTCCCTTGATAAATGTTTTTACTACCCTGTGTCAAATAAACAGCTGGGAGAAGGAAACAAAATATTTGAGAGCAGGGATTGAAATAATGACAGCTGGATGAAGACTTGGCTCTTGATAGGCAGCCTGTTATCCTAGGATGACAAAGCAGTTAAAAAATTTTATCAATTGGAGCACCTGGCTGGCTCAGTCTATAGAACGCAGGACTCTTAATCACAGGGTTGTGAGTTTGAGCCCCAAGCTGGGGGTAGAGATTACTTAAAGAAAAAAAAAATTCTATCAATCCTGCTCTATGGAGTTTAATAAAAACTATAAAATGGGAGTGGCTAAATAAATAATAAATACATGGAGAAGTTTATGTGTTCGGGTTTAATAAGCGATATTACATATTATCAACTATCTATTATCATAGAAGAATCAACACTTTACAAGATATTGTTGAAGCTGAAGGATCAATTCAATGGTCCTCAAAATGTGGATTCCTGAAGATTCCAGGCCCTTTCAGGGGTTCCGTGAGGTCAGACCATGACGTCTTCCTTGTATTTTCATGAAAATATGAGTTGCCCTTTATGTTGTATTAATATTGGTACTAGTGGTGCAAAAGCCACTTTTCTCGCTAAATTTGTTTTGGAAAACATAGTTATTTTTTATTGCAATATGTTATTTGTGTTCACTTACAATGGGCTTATTATTGTTTTTAAATAAAGAATAAATTTATTTTGCATTTCTTAGCTTTAATTTTTAATACAGTAAATATATTGGGTCTTGAAGCTAAACAGTTTGAAGACTACTGGAGTAATTAAGCCATGATAAAAGTAATTAAACATGTAAACCTAAAGACGGGAAACTATGACAAAGGAGTGGGTGAAGGAAAAATAAAGAAATATGGTATGCTATCAGAAATAAAACAGGGGCACCTGGGTGGCTCAGTTGGTTAAGTGTGTGACTCTTGATTTCGGCTCAGGTCATGATCTCAGGGTCATGAGATCGAGCCCCACGTCAGGCTCCTGTTGGGCATGGATTCTCTCTTCCTCTCCCCACCTCTCTCTCTCCCTCTAAATAAGAAAGAAAGAAAGAAAGAAAGAAAGAAAGAAAGAAAGAAAGAAAGAAAGAAAACAAAGTATCAACCCCAAGGGAAAATCTTGGTTATTTAATTACATAATAAGGAAATTATTTAATGACACAAGTGACAACTATAGTAAACTTTTAAAACTTTCCATTTATTAAATGCTGAAACTTGTTCAAATGATGTTTTGGCCTCATGGACTGAGGACGAACAAAAAGTCATACAATTACATCAACTGATTCAATAAGACGTGCCAATAATCTTATATATACTTGATAATAAAGATGTTGAATGTATTTTTTAAATCTCTGAGATTATTACAAGGATTAAGAAAGGATTCAGAGTCATGAACAACATAGTTTATATTTTTTTAAAGATTTTATTTATTTATTTGACAGAGAGAGAGAGGGAGAGAGAGCACAAACAGGTGGAGAGGCAAGCAGAGGGAGAGGGAGAGGGAGAAGCAGGATCCCTGCTGAGCAGAGACCCTGATGCGGTGCTCAATCCCAGGACCCTGGGATCATGATCTGAGCCGAAGGCATACGCTTCACCGACCGAGCCACCCAGGCACCCCAACAACATAGTTAATATTAAGAGACATTTGCTACTTATTAAAAATATTGAAATTATTCTCAAATTAAGAATACTGAAATGCCTTATGACTTTCAATTCAATGGAGAATTCACAAGGAGGGTTTGCTGTATTCCCTATGGTTAAATCATGGTCCAGACAGAGCCCTCATTTAACTAGTGACAGCCAGCCACATCAGAGGAATGATCACCCAACAATTTCAAAACATGAACAAATCATTCATGAATTATCAAAGTAATTTAATAAATTATTTATGCTACATCGTATTTGCGCTGGGAAGAAGCTTTGTGGTGTATTGTTTAGCTTACTCAGATAATAAAATGGAATGTTTAATTTATTATTATACTTGTATATAAGCATATAACATTGTTTATATTAAATACTGTTAGATATTTTTAACATCACCCTGGATACAGAAAAGATTGGGTCCCTGTCCTCAGTAGCCTCTCAAGGATGAATAAAAACTGTTTCAGTAATCTATTGCCACATTGTAACACTTAGTTGCTTAAAACAAGAAACTTTTTTTTTTTTTAATTGCTCACCGTTCATTCCATGGGTCAGGAATTTGGATGGGGCCCATCAGGCATAGCTCATCTCTACCCCACATGGTATTGGCTGTGTGGCTTCACTGGGGGTGGAGAATCCAAGACAGCTTCTCCTGGGTCATGGCTTGACCAGCTAGGACCTGCTGGAAGCACCGAGACTCTTCTTGTCGGGTGTGCCGGATTCTTTCAGAGAACACCTCCAGCCACCACCCCCCAAAAGGGTAACACTATCCCAACTTGTGGATTGAGTTTTATCTGCTTTGTGCATGGCATCTTGTGCTCTGCGTTATGTATCCGAGAATCATCCAAGTTGTCATTAGTTCATTCTTGTTGCTTTTCAATACTGCACAGTATGAAGACACCCCAACCTGTGTATCCATTCTGCTATTGATAAGCACTTAAGTAACGTCCAGTTTATGTCTATTACAAATAGTGCTGCTATGAGCACTCTAGGACATGAATTTTGGTGAATATAGGTATACATTTCTGGCTGGCGTATACCTAGCAGTGGAGTGCCTAGGTCATAGCACGCATACTCAATGCTGATAGATGCTAAGAAAGTATATTCCAAAGTATATTCCAATGTACACCCCCACCAGCCAAGTATGAGAGTTCTGGTTGCGTCAGTCTTTTTATCATCTGGAGGCTCTGACTTGACAGCCTTAACCTCCTCCTCCTGGAAGGTTGTGAGCTGCATTATATGACCCAAGGAAATCCCACGGGGCTGTTGTCAGGTGCAGAAAGAGCAACCACCTCACCTCACCCAGAGGGATCCAAATTTCCTGCCAGTTGGTTGGACAGATGATGATCTGAAAACCAGTGGGAGTGAATTTGGGGATGTGGGTGATGGTTTTGTTCTCTTGGTTCCCTCAGAGTCTTGTGGCATCCCCAGACCCTGAATCAGGAGACCAGAATCCACAACCCGATTCCTTCCTGCTCTCTTTCCCCTCACCCTTGTCATCACACACCCCAAATTCAGCTCCGGACACTCTGCAGGCTAGTCACATCTCAAACGCATCAGCCCCTTCACACCTCTGGGATGTGGTTGCTGTTGTAATCCTTCTGCCTACTGTGACTCTATTCTCCACCAAAAGCTCTCTAAAGGCCCAACTCAAGTGTCACCTTTCTGGAAAGTTCTCCCACATTCCCCAGTCCTTTCTGGATCTCCTCACGGCAAGTTATCTGTGTCTTGCATCAGGGTCTTTGCATCTGCTGTTCCCTTAGCCTGGAACTCTTTTCCTTTCCCATTTCCCCCTCACCTCCTTCTTGTCTGTTTTACCCCTTTGTCTCTCTAGTGTCTGCCTGCTCTCACTAGAAAGGAGGCTCTGTGGGGGCAAGGATTTGTGTCTGTTTTCTTACTACTCCAGCCCCTGTGCCTGGAAATGTGCCCGATGAAGGGTAAAGGCTCAGTTTGTTGAATGAATACATTTTGTCTTTTGATTTACTTGTCATGCAGTGGCAGGGGGCTCTCACAAGCCAGAGCAATCTGCTGAAAGCCGAACTAGAATTAGAATTAGAAGCAGCTAATCCTATCTAGAAGGAGTCCAGTGAGGTTAAAATGGAGTTTCGGGTGAATCTGGAAAACGAGTCAGGTGTCCATGAGGAAGGAAGTCTCCTCAGACAAAGTCAGCAGCTTGTGCCCAGATCCAGCAACCGCATAAAGCCTCGTAGGGCTGGGGTATAGGGATTGAGTAAGGGATGAAGAAGATGAAGCCAGAAGGTAAAGAGCAACACAGCCTTTCTTCACTCAACAAACATTTGTTTAATACCTGGACAAGAGAGAGGTTTGGGAGTCATGAGTGAACATGTATGAGACAAAGCAGCGAGAGGGGTTGAGACAAAGAGGAGAGAGGAAGTGGGAGCCATTGAAGCATCTGGTGGGAGGGTACTAAGAAACGTTCCCTGGTCTTCTTGTTTAAAATATTATCTTTACTTATAACAAAAGCAATAGCAGTTCATTGTAGAAAATTATGAAAAGACATCCAGTCTGAGCATAGATACCCATCATTTTTTGCCCCATCTGTGTACAATTTTAGAAAACAAGAGGGATGGTGGTAATGTGTCTATTTTAAGCTATTTTAAAGTTTATTGATATATTCACTTATGTAGATTTTGCCCCCAAAATTAGAGTATTACGCTATACGTGCCGGCATTTTGTTTTCCTACTCTTTTTAAGTTTTCTTCTAATTTTGCTCACCTCCCTCTCCTTCCTCTTTCACGAGACACATGTCAGCAACCTGTTATAGATTTTCCCCAGGCAACTACAACCACATAGAAACTTATTTAAACAGATGCTTATAAATACGTATGCGGATAACACCCTTCCCGCATATGTCAGAGTTTGACAAACATGGGATAACACGATAGACACTTTTCCTGCATTTTGCTATTCTTAGGTTATGACCTGATAGAATTCCTTCAAGTTAACCAGAGCCAATCTAGTTACCTCCTTTTTCATGGTTGCATAATATTCCACAGTGTGTGATGAGGAAAACAAAGGCAGGAAGAATGTAACCAAAAGAGGATCATCTTACAACATGTGGCCCCCTGATGCACATCTGAGCCATGCGGGACACGGCATTCCTACAGGGTCTCACGACTAATGTTTTACTAGATAGTAAAGGGTAATCTTGTCTTGACAATAGCCAGACCTCCAAGGTCCTGTAAACTTCACTTTCAACATACACAAATTCCCCAGATATTTTCTTATCCCAAACCCCCTAACTAACTGATCGGTCCTTCCTCATAATCACAAGTGCATTTCTTTCTGCCCTCGGGTCCTGTCCCCGTGTTTTAATAAAAGTACCTTTTTGCCCCGTGAAACTTTCTCAAGAATTCTCTCTTGACCGTCATGCTCAATGACCCCGCATCAGCGTGGATGCGCTGGAAGATATTCAATCACCCTCTGCTGTTGGACATTCACTGTTCCCTGTCGTGTGTGTGTGTGTGTGTGTGTGTGTGTGTATTTGCCACTATAAATCATGCTACATTACATCTATACTTTATGTATCAAGGCTTTTACTTCTTGGAATAGATTGCCAGGAATGTGATTGCTAGGTCTAAGGACATATAAACTTTTTTCGTTTTAAAGATTTTATTTATTAGAGAGAGAGAGAGAGTGCTCATAAGGGCAGAGGGAGAGGGAGAAGCAGACTCCCCGCTGAGCAGGGAGCCCAATGTGGGGCTTGATCCCAGGACCCTGAGATCCTGACCTGAGCTGAAGGCAGATGCTTAACCAACTGAGCCACCCAGGCGCCCCAGATATATGAATCTTTAACTGTAATGGATTTTTCCAGACTGCTTTCCTAAAATGCTACCACAGTTCCCATTTCTACCTCTTTAGTGTTTTCCACTCTCATGGCAATAAAATGATGTTTCGTTTTTCTCTAATGTGATTTTTCCTAGAAACTAAGGAGCCCGCACATCTTTTCGTGTACTTGTAGACCATTTGGATTTGCTTTTTTGGTGATTTAATAACTGGCAATGTGTCAGAGCTCTTCATGGAACTACATCACACACACATACACACACACACACACACATGCACACACAGACTTTGTCATTTGCCTTGAAAATATTGTTTTTCCAAATCTATAATTTATGTATTGGCTTAGTTTACGGTGTTCCTCAAAACACATTTTTAATTTTCAAGCATGGATTTCTTCCCCTCCCCTCCCCCCCCACCATCCTCTGGGTTTCCAGTGTGAGTAGGGAAGTGGGGTTTTTTTGTTTGTTTTTTACATTTGATTTTTTAATCCATCTGAAATTTATCTTTTCCTAAGGTAAAAAACGAAAATTTAACAACTTGCTCTTATTAAATAAGGCACCTCTGTTTTGTGATGCCTCTGTCATTCCTTCTGCTTCTATCCGCTGTGTTGGGTCCTAGGATGACCACGACGGAGGCATGCATAACTGATGTTTTGTAGCATGGCTACATGGATAGAGGGTTGGCTCTGAGACTCAGAGTTCAAAACCAGCACAATGGCTCACAGCAGAGTTCATGCAAGATGTCTTGGGGGCACCTGGCTGGCTCAGTGGGTGGAGCATGCAACTTTTGATTTTGGGGTTGTGAGTTTGAGCCCCACGTTGGGTGTGGAGATTACTTAAAAAAATAAAATCTTAAAAAAAAATGTCTTAGGGAAAAAATATGACTCCCAAGACCATAAAGTTGAGCATATCTGAAGAAATCCCGTTCCAATCAGAAAGGGCTCGGAACCTTAGAAGAATAAAAAGGTGGAATCAAGGAGACAGTGGAGGAAGAGGAGATATTGGTTGAGATTTTAGTTGCCTTGATGTGGGCGATTGTCTCCCATGCCATTGCCCTGGATCAGCAGATGACCTTGGTTCCAATTGCAGCTCACTCAGTATCCCTGGAGATCTGGCTTCCTATGTGGCTTTGCGGTGACGAGGCACGTCATGATCTTCAGACACAGCATTCTAGCCCACATATTCATTCATTCAACAAGGATTTATGAGTGAACCAAACTGACAAGGTGTCTACCTTCAGGAAGCTTATTCCCTGGTGGGGGAAGTAGACCATAAATAGGATCAATAGAAGAAGATGTTAGCTAGTGATAGGTATGAAGGAGAAAACAAAATCTAGGAAGGGAGGTAGGAAATATGAAGAGAGGGATACAATTTTTAAAAAGACGACCAGGAATGGCTCCACTGAGAAGGTGACATCTGAGTAAAGACCTGAAGGGAAGGAAGGTGTGATCCATGCAGGTATTTAGAGGGAGAGCATCCCAAGTGCAGAAGCCCTGAGGCAGGAGCATGCCTTTAGCCCAGAGTGGCTGGAGCTGATGAACCAGGGGGAGGGTGATTGAAGATGACGCCACAGAGTCAACAGGCCAGATGCTATAGGGTCTCAGAGGTCATTATAAGGACTCCGGCTTTTCTCCTGGTCAGATCGGAAGCCTTTGTAAGGTTTTATTATTTTTTTTTATTTTTATTTTTTTTATTTTTATTTTTTAAAGATTTTATTTATTTATTCATGAGAGACAGAGAGAGAGAGAGGCAGAGGGAGAAGCAGGCTCCCAAGGAGCAGGGAGCCCGATGCGGGACTCGATCCCGGGTCTCTGGGATCATGACCTGAGCCGAAGGCAGACGCTTAACCATCTGAGCCACCCAGGCGCCCAGCCTTTGTAAGGTTTTAAACAAAAGAACGACACCACTGCAGCAAAACTGAGCAGAAGGTTGTCCCCACCCTTAGAAGAACGTGTAATTAATGACATAATCACACTGTAATATAAATGTATCAGATCGACACGCTGTGCCCCTTAAACTTACACAATGTTATATGCTCAATTTAAAAAATGGAGCAGAGGGTCGTCTGGGTGGCTCAGTCAGTTAAGCGTCTGCCTTCGGCTCAGGTCGTGATCCCAGGGTCCTGGGATCAAACCCCGCATTTGGTTCTCTGATCAGCCGGGAGCCTGCTTCTCTCTCTGCCCCTCCCCTGCCCGGCTCGTGCTCTCTCTCTCTTTCTCTCTCTCTCTGAAATAAATAAATAAAATGTTAAAAAAATGGACCAGGAAGTGCAGAGATTTTGCACATATATCCCGTTCCCACATGTGCACATCCTCCCCAAATGTCCACATCCAGCACCAGAGTAGGACATTTGGTACAACTAATAGGCCTTCGTCGGCACACCATTATTCCTGAGAGCCCATAGTTTACATTAGGGTTCACTCCCGGTGTGGCACACTCCGTGGGTTTGCACAAACGTCAAGGTTGAGAAAAGTTCCCCTCTATTCCTGGTTTGCATGAATGGGTGTTGGATTTTGCCAAATGCTCTTTCCGGTTTCCTTTTTGACAGTTGAGCTTTGTCTAATAAATCAAGAAATCGGTCCTCTGGTGTATATCTCTGGGAACTGGGTTGATGCGACCTGTTCTTGAGAGAATCTCTCAGCCTGACCTCTGGATGCTCATGAAATCGGGGTTGTGTGAGTTCTCTGGAGGAGGCTCCCCTCATAAAGCCTTAGGGAGGACAGCGGGGCTGCCGGCTTCTCCTGATGTCCCTGCTCCTCGTCAAAGCAATGCTGAGGGCTAACCTCAGACCCACAACCTCCACGAGCTTCCTTCCCGAGAGGCCTGGAGTCTCAGGGCTGTGGCTGACCTCAGGCAACACAGAAGAGATTGCTTTGGGCCCCGCGGTCAGGACAGAATGTTCACTTCCTCCTGAGCTGGGGGAAGACGTCAGATCAGCAGTTCTCACCACAGTGGGGAGAGGAGAAGGAAAACTCCTTTTTCCAGTGCTGGCAATCACACAACCCCAGTAAATCCTCACGATCAGAGACGCCTCGAATGAGGAACCAAGGGCCTGCGTGACCTGCCGGATCTACGCTATGGCAGCAGCTTCGGAAGTAAGATTTTCGGAGAGGGTCTTTCTTTGTAATAATCTAAAGAAAACCAACTCTTCACCCTCTTCTTCATAATACATCATCAGGACCTTTTGATTGCATTACCAAAGGTTTCTCGAATCGGTGGACTTCTTTCTCTCTCTGCCACCACCAGCTGCTGAAGAATCATTATCTTCATTTCTGTAGATGATACAGAGGCCCAGAGAGGTGAGGGAAATGCTGAAGATCCCACAGCAAGGATGCAGCACGATACGGGATAGAACCTGTTTTCATGCCAACAGCACAGTGCGGATAAGGTCTGGCCTCCCTGGTGTGGCTTTTTCTACCAGCCTGAGGTTTGGACAAGTGGTGTAGTTCTCAGACTTCTTCATTTTGGCAACTCTTCATGCTCTATTGGTGGATCTTGCGCTTTGAAAATGAATCTCTTACCTATGCATGGTTTGGCTCATCACACCTTGGTCATTTGGGAAGCGGTTCACTGGGTTATGCAGATCCTCCAAATGTTGACACATTTCATCAGACGGTATCCAAAAAAAAAAAAAAAAAAAAAAACCCAAAAAGAATCCTATCTGTTAATCCGCTCGCGACAGAAATGCCTTGTAAGCATGGGAAGCTCTCCAGCTCACGGTGGCAAAGACCGGTTCTCCAAAATTCTAAATTTTGCCTGAAAACCCACATTTTCATCCTTGGCAATAAATGTTGTCAGTGTTTTCTTCTCAAAGCTGTAGGCTTGCTTCTCTCGTTTTCGAGAAAACGTCTTTTAAAGAGCCAGGTCTGAATACCCAGTTAGTCAGCGGTTTGTTCTGTAGCTGGTTCTGCTAACAACCCAAACAATTGCATAAGTGCTTTTCCTGGAGGCCACCGTCATATTCGCTGTGCAGAAGTGTCTTATCGGTACTTCCCATTTTGTCCCCCGTGATATTAAAAAACATGCACTCGAGGGTTGAGATTTAATAAAATTAATAATTGTTTCTGCTTCACCAACGACATTCTTATGGGAAATTGCCTTTTTTTTTTTTTTTAGGACAGGTGCATGATAGTGAAGAATACAGACTGCTGGTCCAATTTGGTGTCACTGTCCAGATTCCTGGAATGGTGCCGGAAGTTTCACCCACCATTGTGTTTGCCTTGTCAGTGTAAATATTTACATGGTGGAAAAGGTACTTAATGTCTTAGTGTTATTATGATACATAATTTTGAGCGTGCAGACCTCCTGAAAGGGTCTTAGGGCAGTCAAGCACTTGTGAATCAGACCTTAGGAATTGCTGGACTAGTATAAGAGAGTGACATCTCAACATCGGCCTCTTGCCAGGAGCAGGTAGCAGGGACCCACCCCTTCAAGCTCTAAGGAATAGGACGACTTAGTCCTGATTCTGGGTATATGGGCCTGGAAGACCATTAGCTGGGGCTCATTTAAAGCAAGTTTTTTTTTTTTTTTCCCCCTTTCCTCCAGCATCTCCTGGGCCATGCTCTGTGGATCAACCCCAGCTCTTCCCTGGGAAGAGCTCACTCATATCTGGTGAAGCCGACCGGCCCAGAACCAACCCTCCATGACATCATATTGGAAGATGTGTGAGAACGTGCTCCAGGGAACTCAGACAGACTGGGCACCAGGGAAGGTTTTTGGAATAAGAGGCAGAAGAGGAAGTGAGCCAGCTTTTAGAGGCGAGAAGGACTTCTTTAGGCAGGGTGTGGGGGAGGACATTTTAAACTGTAGGCATTGCTTGAGCAAATGCACAGGCTCAGAGGTGTGAAAGCCCACTGAAGAAAGGGTGCAAAGAAGTATGGCTTAAAGTCTAGTGTTCCAAGATCAAGGCAGCTAGATCAGTCAGGGTGTTAAATGCTACATAAGGAACTTAGAATTTATTCAGCAGCAACAGGGAGTTCATTAATGATATAGGTGACCTTGTATTTAAGGCAAATCCCTATTTTCCTAATGAAAACATTTTTAAAAATTAAGGGATCAATCCAGATAAATTTAAACTTGTAGGAATGTCGATGAAATAGTCAGATGTCGAATTATAATATTTAATTTATTTAGTTACACATGCATATTTAAAATAACATTATATACAATAATACATTAATACAAAATATTGCTTTTTCCCCCCCATTCTTACATGTCAAGTAACAATTTTATTCAAAGTCTCTACATGCATCTTGGACATCAATGTCTTCATCATATCCAGAGCCACTTTCTTCAAATATATATCCTTCAATTCCATCTAAGCTGTCTGAGATGCAGCATTTAAAAATACTTGTCTGACACTGTCATTGGAAAGTTTGATCCAAGTCACCACGTTAGGACAGTTCTCCCCCCACCCTCAACTTATCATGTAGGTGCAACCTACATACCTTACAACAAAAGTATTCACTTATTGCTTTTGAAGTTGCTCTTTGAAAGGCTGGTTTACAAAACCTAACTCTTGTAATAGTGAGGACACACTCCTGGAATGATTACGAAGGTTCTTCCCACCTCTTTTCACCCATTCCAGTAGGAGGAGTCTATAATGTTTCTTGCATCGTTTGTGGTTATGGTGGGCTAAAATGTGAGGAGAGACCAACCAGAGGTAGTAGAGCAGTTGCAGGAGATGACAAGACCTAGTTATGGGTGAGACTGAAGAGTAAAATATGTTCTTGAGAACGAAGAAGGCCAAAGAGCTCTAAGTTGGGTTGCCGGGTGGATCATCATGATGGACAGTCAAGTGTCTTGGGGGTGGGAATGAAGCAGTGATGCATCAAGGACTTGGCAAAAGATAGCTGGGAGTGTCCTGGAGCCGGGTAGGGGCAGCCTCCCGACGTGGCAACGGAGGATGTGGAGCAAGGATATGGAAACAGCACTGGCCAGCAGTGGGCAGTCATGCCAATATGCCAATATGGAGTCCTGGTCCAGTTGTGGGGGGAAGGGGGAGTGTCGGGACTGGGAAGAAAGGGTATCTTGAGGCAAGAGATACATGCAGAATGGACACGCTCTGGAGGAAGACTGAGATGATCAGGAAGTCTGTGAATCACAAAGAGGGGTCCACC
Organism: Phoca vitulina; assembly: GCF_004348235.1. Lineage (NCBI taxonomy): Eukaryota > Metazoa > Chordata > Mammalia > Carnivora > Phocidae > Phoca > Phoca vitulina. The sequence goes on along the minus strand of NW_022589750.1, from coordinate 10,184,131 downwards.
TAGACTGCCCCCAACGGTTTCTCGTGCTCTCCCGTAACACTCATCACACGCATAGTCATTGTTTTCTAGACTGCAAGGAGGACAGGCAGTATGTGTGTTCTGAGGACCGCTGTACCCCCAGTAACTAGAAGAGGCATATAACAAGTCCCCAGGAAACATGTGCTGAAGGAAGAAATGGGGAGGAGGGAGATGAAGAGGGGCAGAAAGGAAGAACAAGGTACCAGTGTCCTATGGGAGGGACTTAAAAAGAAGGACAGCAAGGGAGACGGGTCAGGAAAGGCAAGGTCAAGACCTTAGAGGGCAGGTGGCATCAAGGAGCTGGGGGACACACTTGAAGGAAATGGACCAGACAGGGATTGCACCCAAGATTCCACTGGGGCCTTGGGTGTGATCCCAACAGCCCAAAGTCTCAGCCCTGGAAGAACATGTCAGGAGCACTGCCCGGCAAAGGCACGGGGCATAGGGTGGGCAGAAAGTGGGGAGGAGACCGTGGGGCTGAGACTGGACTGTGGCTTCTTCTAAGCCTTACCCCAGCAGGAGACACTTGCCTCGATGGTCTCAGACCTGCTCAGTGACTGAGACAGTGGGGTGGCCTTTGGGTGTTTGTTTTGGCGTTAACATCTGAATACTAATAAAGGATACGTGTGCTTGTTTTGGTGACTCACGAGTAATAAGCCTCAAATTCCATTTCTGTGTAGCATGGGCATTTCCAATAAAAGGGAATGAAAATATTCAGTTCCCAATTTGCAGGAACAATTGGAAGGCAGTGATTCTCAAAAGTCTGGTCTCTGATTCTCTGGTCTGGTCTCAAAAGCCGCAGTAGCATCACCAGGAAATGTGTTAAAAATGCTAATTCTCAGCCCTTACCCCAGACCGATCAAATCGGAACCGGGGTTAGGCCCAGAAATCCATGGTTTAACAAGTTTCTCCAGGGGATCCTGATGCATGTGAAAGTTTTAAGAACTGCTGCTTTAAAGCAATGGATGGAATGTTTTAAAGCCACGGTCCCCTTTTCTGGAAACCTTCAGCATCTGCTACACTAGTCTTTAATGAGTACCAACAAGCAGCACAATGAGAGAAGAGCCGAAGGCGACTTACGACAGAGCAGGGTGGTGGGTAAGAGAGCAGGTTCACTGCCTGGATTGGCTTCCTTGGCCTCTGGAGCCTCAGCCTCCCTCATACGAGGGGAAGAGTAGGTACTTACCTTTCCAGTGCCTGGCACACTGTTAAGTACTCAGTTCTGCTGCTTGTTGTCATTATCATGAAAGCAGAACTCAGAAAGAGCTGATCACCTCATGGAATCAGCTCAGTCGCTAGCTAGCTTCTTCCAAGGCTGGGATTTTGTCTCACGTGCAGGTAGTAATTTTACACTACTAGCCTTCTTGTTTCTGAGAATTCACATTTCCCCAAGCTCTGCAGAGAGCCCCCAGGGGGCTGAGACTGAGCCTTTGGCCTCCTCTTAGCCTACCCCACTCCGAGAGACTTGCTTGATGGCCTCAGATATCAGGTGCCGCCCCTTGTCGTCAGCCAGGTGCTCAACACCTGAGTGTTCTCGTTTTGCAGGGAGTAAATGGAATGGCGGGGCAGCCAGTCCTCGAGGGGTGGGTGCTCTTGGAAGAGCGACCCCTCCTTAGGCCCCTTCTACCCTGTGGGTCTCCTTTACGGGTCAGGAAAGCCTAGTGACCCCCTGCAGGGCTCTATAAGGAAGGGGTGTTAAATCATAGGCTCAAAAGGCTATCTTGAGTCCAAAAATACCAGCAATCATAGATGGAGCTCCAACTTCTATCTCCTCCTCAGTAGGATGGACTCTCCAGGCGGCCCAGAAGTTCGTCTTATTTCCTGTGTCCCTGCACTGTAAACAGAGCCCGGCACTTGGTAGACATTAAAATACTTTGGAATGGGCAAACATTTGCTAAGCCAGTGGCTCTGTCATTAGAAGGAACAAAAGGTTGCTCTCTGTTAAGAGGAGGGAACCGAAGGTGTGGGTGGAGCGCACTGGGTTCTGGTGAGCACACCAGGGCTACGCACAGTGTGGAGGCCCATGGCGCTGTTTGGCTAGGGCCTTTCCACGAGTTGCATGGTGGGCAGGACTCTTACTGTGACTAGGCAGAAGCCAGCCGGGGATCATCTAGGGGGTGAGCCTGAAGACACATTCAAGATGGGGGACTCAAGATACCTGAAGTCAGGGGAGATGCCGGTCACCACAATCCTATCTGCTCCTTGGCAATTCCCAGCTTTCTCTGAGTTGAACTTAAGCCCACTTTTTCTAGGCACCTTGCGTGCCCACCACAGGCCCAGAGGGCCCAGCTGCCCCGGCCTGCGCTCACGAACACAGGCTACAACCAAGCAGCAGTGGTGTAGGCGTCTCGGCGGTGCCTGGGGGTGGGGTGGTGGTGGGGTGGGGGCACTACCACCCTTGGGCAAGGGGCTTAATTATTCCAGGTGAGTTCGGACACCCTCGTTGTCCCAGAGCAGGCGGTTTGAGGGGAACATACTGAGGAAATAATTTGGTTGCATTAAGTTACTAAGGCAGAAATACTCACTACCCTGTGTGACAGGCAAGCAGATGAACTTCCTCCTCCCTGAGCATGAAGGTCTGGCTTTTGCTCATACGGATTCCTCCAACACTCGCTACGCCATGGCCATTTCCACCTGTCCCAAACCCACACAATACCATACTTCTTACTCCTAGCCATTCCCAACCCTGCCCAAGCAGAGAGGCCTATTAAGTGCCCACAGTGCTTATCTATGAGGGGCCTCATGAGGTAATTATTAGTGTGGGTCTCCTAAGTTCGGAACCTTGAGGGTTTCGCTGAGATTTATTCCCACTTACGGTTCCAGCCAAAGGACAGAAGTCTTGCCTAGTCCACAGAAGTGCTCAGCATGTACCTATTTTGTAGTAATCACTACCCTCCATCATTTGAAGATTATCAGTTACTCACTGATAGAAATGCCCTCTATTTCTGGGTTTATTATAGTTGCTAAAAGCGGGGATGGTGTTTATCCTTTGGAAGGATGTTGGGAAGCATGAAAAGGCCCTGGTCCAGAAGGCCTGAGTTCTAACGGTGACTATCCCACAGCAGGCTAAAGACCTACCCTTTTCCTGGGCCTGAGTAACTCTTCACTATAAAAACGAGGGAGTGTCTTTTAGCTCCATTAGTTGAGGATTCCAATTTTGAGAGAATTTACAAAATGACCAAAGGTTTGCTAAAGAAAAATTCTCCCGAATGTAGGGGTATTTTGCAAACATGCTAAGGACGCATGATCGTGAGTTAATTAGAACAGTCTGGTAGTACTTTCAACAAGGTCCTTTTGGTTGCATGTCATAAAAAGTCACTTCAGACTGATTTTGTAGGAATGAGGGCAGGGTCAGTGTGAGTCAGGCGGGTACCCCCAAACAGTATCAGCAGAGAGAGAGAGGTCAGCTGCTTCAGCAGGTGCTTAGTTACTAGTACTTAAAACAAGGTTGTCTGTAATTGTCTACAATTCAGAGTGACTTTCCCTCCAAATTCCTACCGAACTCGTCACAGCTCCAGAAATGTGCATTACTTACCTTACATAAAGCTCTACCGAATACTGAAAAACCCAAGTTGAAAAAGTTACAAAAAGTTGCTCCCTGTTTTATTGCTCTTCGCTGGACTTGGCTGACATTTGCTTTTTACTTTCCTCAAATCTTACAGGAGTGAAGACATGGCAAGTTACAAACGGTACCCCTTTTGCACTAACATCTTTTCCAACAGTTTGCGTTGAGATCAGCAACATGGTAAAAACGGATGCTCAACGGATTCCTCGAGCCTATGAAAATCCTGCCGAGGCCTCATATTTTGTGGGCGCACTGCATAGAGCCTGGAACTCAGTGGTGCTCAAAGTCAGGCTGAATCCAATTCCAATTTTAATGTAAGTACAAGGATCATACTTCTGATCAAATATTAAATTCGGCTAATAACTGCAGGCCACAATCTGCTTGTGTCCCACAGCAGGTGGGGCAGAAGAAAGTAACCAAGTCTCCAACTTGCTATTCTTCTCTTTATAAGAACCTTACGACTACTACGGACATATCTAGCTCAGAAGCACAAAACGTATACAAAGAAATTACTACGTATTAACTGAAAGCACGAGTTTAAACAGCCTAGAGTCTTACAGAAATTGTTATTGCAAAACATGCTCAGGCAGCAAGAGTCACCCAAAACCACATTTTATTCTACGACCTTTATATTGCTTTTCTGTTACTTAAAGGTTGAAGCAAAGTGAAAGGCTGGAAATATTTTGTTAAAAGAACAAAATGCATGTTAATCACAGCAAATACACCTCACAAAACCTCAGGTCTACGCCGTACACTCCAAACACAAGGCTAAGTCCAGGAGTGGCTCATGTCTGGGTTTTTGTAAAGCAAATGGACATATTTGGAAGAATCAACACATTTCAGTAGAAGGACCGTAAGTGCCCTGAAAGCAGAAAGTTGACACAATTTTAAATATAATTCTCATATATATATATTTTTAAAATCAAACACAATTAAATAGAATATGGTTTAAGTACATGAATACTTCGCTTTAGAAGAATAACAGAGGTGGTACATAGTACCAAAAACTTATACACAGCCTTTTTGCTTCTTCTGTTGATGAAACAGTGAGCCTCTATACAATCACATATTGCAATGGAATAAATTCTCTATTCATTCAAGACTTTCTCAAGGACAGAGGTGATTAATAATTATATATTTATATATATATATAGATCTTCTCTCTTTTTTTTTTTTTGCAAAGTCTGAGCAAAAGCAGTAACACCTAAGAGAACGTTCTTCCCCCTCAGTCACGTGCAGTGAAGAGGCATCGGCCTCGCCTGGCCGATGGAGTGTGCTTGCTGGCGGGGTGGCCCTGCTGATGGCAGCGAGGTCCGCACCCACTAGCTGACTGAGTGGGAGTGCAGTGAGGGAGTCTCCTACTCTCCTGAAGACAGAACGAAAAAGGCCACCAGCTGCACACTTCCCAGCTCATAGCAAAGAAAGGAGAGGCGGTCAAGGTTGAGTGTTTTTCCTGCCTCCTCCCACCCCAATGCTTGCTTGCCAATCTTAAAAAGAAAAAAAAGAAAAAACAAAACAAAAACCATACAATCTAGGTATAAACATTTGTCCAAGATATCACAGGGGGAAACTGGAGTGATTGTTACTCTTCCTTCTTTTCCACATGTATTCTGAAGGAAAAGTTAAGTAACTTGGAGCAGAGTATTCCAGAAGAGCAAGTCTTCATGCTCAATATAAAGGAGACTCATCTTTTTGTTAAGCAGGGGAGACTGGTTTTCAGTATATTGCATCTCAGGAGCAATTAAAATGTGAAAATTGCATACTGTCACCAAAGGGAAGGACAATGTCACAGAGACTTGACCTGTCGGCTAGCTTCCTTCCACATGAATGCCTCTGTGAAGGAAGACTGCCAGGGAGCCCTCGCCCCGTTCTGCTGAAGGAGAACAACCCAATAGCACCGCACCGCCGCTCTGAGCTGCCTGGCTCTCGGAGGGGCTGACTCACCTGTGTGTTTAGGAGGCCAAAGCAAAGCACTTCTGGTACCTGCTTTAGGATACTTGTAGGGCTGGGCCACTGCTACAGAATGTGCATCAAATATCAGCTCTACGCTCATCTACCTCCCACAGTATGTGGTCCCTGTCTATTCCAGTGGACTAAAACTCTTTCATAAATGGGTTATTGCCATTGGAAAGCTATTAATTTTCTAGTAATGTAAACAATACCACTTTGTCTCTTTATGACTTTCACTGTGTGAACATCATGTGCAGCAAATATGTCTACATGTCACTCTGCTTATGATGGAAGTCTAGGATTGTCTGCCATTCTTTCTTGGGAACAACAGTGATATATCAGTGAAAAGAAATACAGTGCTTTGTTTTCATTGGCTGTGTTGAAGAATCCAACCAAAGGAAAAAAGTTCTCTTATTTTTCAAAAGCAGATTTCCTTTATCTCAGGTCTTGAGTCATAGCTGAAAAAAAGAAAAAGAAAAAGAAAAAGGTAAGGCACATTTTTATAACCAGTGACATATTATTACAGATTAAGAAGGGAACCAACACTTAGTGTTTACTACATACCAGCACTTATGACAGCCAGGATCTGACTACAGTCTTGAGGTAAAACGCTAGAATTATCTTCATTTACATATGAATGAACAGAAGCTTAAAAAGGTCAAGCAACTCACCCTAAGGTTACGCAACAATGACTGGCACCCAGATCTGCTTTTATCTCTCCCTTTTGGCAACAGATATTAGAACAAAATAGCTACTCTTTGATAGAGTAATTCTGTTTCTAGGAATTAACCATGGAGCATAGAGTTATACACACACACATTCATTCAAGTATTGTTTGTAACAGGGAAAAACCCAAAACAACTTAAATGACAATCCACAGGGGATTCATTAAATCAGGAAAGCCATAATACAAAATACTCCAACACCTTTAGAAAGAAAAAAAGAACTCGGGATTTCTAGCCACCTAACACCAGGTTCCTGAGGCGGAGACCCCTTTATTCACAGCACTGGGGAGGAAACAAACATCCCAGGAAACAAGGTCCTTGGGACCTATACACATGAAACAATTCAGAAATGCTGTGAGGTAGTTTATGTTAAATGCCCAAGTACATTTTATAGACAAGTGTAAAGTAGGACATTCAAAGCAGAGAGGCTTCAACATGGGCTAGACAGGCTGGGTATTCTTTCATGGAAATAGGATGTCTTACGTTCATATAATCATGGAATGAGAATCAGAAGGGGATCTTATGAGACTATCCTGTCCAATTTCTCCGATCTACTGATGAGGAAATAAGACTTGGAAAAGGAAAGTAACTTGCAAAAGGTCACATATGTGCATTAAAAGTGGAATGAACAAGTTCTGTTTAGCCTAGCACTTTTTCCATACCAATATGCAGCGGATCCCTGAGGATGGGCAGGACAGAGATCTTAGCCAGCCAAAGAGAAGGGCTAGCAAGCTTAAAAAACAAAATACAGCAAAATATATCCGTATATCCTAAAAATAAAAAGCACATGGTAATAAAATCTGAACAATGAAAAGCCTTAATTTTATTTTTTTAATTTTTTTAAGAATTTTTTATTTATTCATTTGAGACAGAGAGACACAGAGAGAAAGAGAGAGAGTAGGAGCAGTGGGGAGAGGCAGAGGAAGAGGGAGAAGCAGACTCCCTGCTGAGCAGGGAGCCCGATACGGGGCTCGATCCCAGGACCTGGAGATCATGACTTGGGCCGAAGGCAGACACTTAACCATCTGAGCCACCCAGGTGCCCAAGCCTTAATTTTAAATATCTGCTTTCTAAAATGGTGCCTAAAAGGACATTTTTATATTGTTAAACATTTGCTCCTCAAAGATAATGGGGAATCACAAACTCATACACCTTTATCTTGCTCTTTGCTATTTTAGGTTTGCCTGAGCCAGTGAAGATAATTATAGATAAAAATTATCACCCTTACACAGAAAAGAGGATAGAATCTGCACAAGTGAACAGAACTTTGGTGTGAATCAGCTCAGTGTAAAGTTCAAAATTAAACCAAGTTCTGGTAATGACAGTTCTCAGAGTAAACAGTTGGCAAAGAAAGGGGGATGCTGGGCCTCAATATAAATGCAAGCCCACTACTGTGGGTTATGTGGGATGTCATCTGAACGTATTTAATTCTGATTCCCAATTTTTGCTAATGTAAATAAGAGATGCGTAGTTTAATGCCTTCATAAGGAACATGAGTTAGAGAAAGTTAAAACTGCTGAGGGGGCGCCTGGGTGGCTCAGTCATTAAGCGTCTGCCTTTGGCTCAGGTCATGGTCCCAGGGACCTGGGATCGAGCCCCACATCGGGCTCCCTGCTCCGTGGGGAGCCTGCTTCTCCCTCTCCCACTCCCCCTGCTTGTGTTTCCTCTCTTGCTGTGTCTCTCTCTGTCAAATAAATAAATAAAAATCTTAAAAAAAAAAAAAACTGCTGAGGAAACTGGGAATGTCTGGCTTGAAGAGAGGATCTGTAGTGTTGTCCCCTCTTTCAATCCCGGTATTGGTAATTCATCTGATCTCTTTTCCCCTGCCTCCCCCCGCCCCCAGTTAGTTTTGTTAGAGGTTTATCAATTTAATTGGGTCTTTTTAAAGAGCCAGATTTTGATTTTTCTCTATTATCTACGTAATTGATATTCACACTTTTTTTAAAAGCCCAACATAGGGCTTGAACTCAAGAGTCGTGAATAAGCCCCAAGTACTCCGGATATTGACTTTTATCTTTAATATTTCCTTCTTTCTTTGAATTTAATTTACTCATTTCCTAGTTTAAGACAGAAGACTGAAAACTTTTTTTTTGTCTATTTAATATAAACATTTAATGCTATAAATTTCCTTCTAAGGACTGCTTTAGCAGTATTCCACAAATACTGTTGTATTTTCATTTTAATTCAGTCCAAAGTATTTTCTAACTTCCATTTTGATTTCTTCTTTGACCAATGGAAGACTAAGAAGTATGCTGTTTAATTCCCAAATGCTTGGGGGATTTTCCACATATCCTTCTGTAATTGACTTCTTGTTTAATTCCTTTGTGGTGAGAAAACAGACTGTATGATTTCAATCTATATATATTTTATATATATATATATAATTTATATTATATTAATATAATTTAATATATAATATATATAATATATATAGTTTAATATATAATATATAATATATATAATATATATTATATATATAATATATATATAATCTATCTATATAATTAATTAATTAATTAATTAAAGATTTTATTTATTTGACAGAGAGAGACACAGTGAGAGAGGGAACACAAGCAGGGGGAGTGGGAGAGGGAGAAGCAGGCTTCCCGCAGAGCAGGGAGCCCGATGCGGGGCTTGATCCCAGCACCCTGGGATCATGACCTGAGCTGAAGGCAGACGCTTAATGACTGAGCCACCCAGGTGCCCCTCAATCCTTATAATTTATTGAAACTTGTTTTATGGCCCAGAATATGGTATATCTTGATAAGTGTTCTATGTGTAGGCCAAAAGAATATGTACTCTGCTGCTGCTGAATGCACTGTTCTATAAATGTCTCTTAGGTCAAGTTGGTTGACATTGTTGTTGAATCCATTACTGAGACAGGGCTGTTGAAATCTTCAACAGTCATTATGGATTTGTGTATTTTCCTTATAGTTCTATCAGTTTTTGCTTTGTGCGTTTTCAAGCTGTTATTGGATGCATACACATTTAGGATTCTTGATGTCTTCTTGATGGACTGACCTTTCATATAAAATGTCCTTTTTGCCTGGTAATATTCCTTGTTTTGAAGTGAACTCTGACTTGTAATATAGGCAGTCCAAATTACTTTGATTATGTCTGCATGGTATATTTTTCCCATTCTTTTACTTTTAGCCTATGTCTTTATATTTAAAGTGGGCTTCTTACAGATAGCAACTAAGTAGGTTCTGCCATTAAGTATCTAATCAGACAATCTCTGTTTTTAACTAGACTATTTAGACCATTTACATTTAATGTGGCAATTAATATGATTTCATTTAAACCTACTACCTGGCTATTTGTCTTTCATTTGTCCCACAGGATTCCTTCTTCTCTTTCCCCCCTTTTCTTGAGTTCTTTTGTATTCAGTATTTTTTTAGGGTGTGCTTTCTATAGATGGCGTTTTCTCCTGATTGTGGGTTAAGTTTTTCTGCTTCCTTGCATACCCAGTAATACAGTGGATGGCAGACACTGTTATTTTTATACTGTTGAGTGCTGAACTTCATTGTGTTCCTTTAAAGAGGGCTGGCCTTTGTTCTGACATGCAGTTGTTACTTAAAGAGCAGTCTGATCCTTTCCAAAAGTTGCTTTTAAGCTTGGTTAAGGTGCTTTACTCTACGGCTAATTTAGCTCCAGTGGTAAGGCATAATGTTTCTGAGGACACTACCCAATGTCTTGTACAAGATCTATTCCACACTGGTCAGTAGGGATGTGACCTATTCCTAACCCCATGTTTCAGGAATTGCTCAGCCTACTAATTTCTGGTACTTTTTTTCCTCCCCATGGGCATTTTCACCCAATACATGTATAGATCAGTATTTGACCAAGGACTTCAAGGGACCTCCATAAGGAGATAAACTCTAGAGCTTTCTTTCTGTGAGCTCCTTTTCTGGTATCCTGCTCTGACTTCTAGACACCTTGGGCTATCCAAACTTTGATTTCTGACTCCTTAATTCAGCAACACTATGAACTCTGTTAGGCTCTCCCCTCCCTGCACTTTGAAAACTGCTTCTAGGCAGTGAGCTAGGGATCATGTCAATGTTACCCTTCTTTCAAGGATTATAGACTTCTACTGCCTGTTGTCCATTATCTGGAAATAGTTGTTTCATTTAGTTTGTTAGTTACCTAGTTGTTCATGATGAGAGGTCAGTTTCTAGAGCAGCTAATCCTTCAAAGGCAGAGGAATGTCCCTTATGTCCTTTTTAATTTTTATATATCTGGAATGTAATTCTTCTCAGTTTTATGCAAGCTAGATCAGAACACAAGTCATCCTTACCTTTGTAGACTTCTCTAAAGGTTGATCATATTGTGCCTGTTGCATAACATCACTGACTATCATTTTAGCAATCTTCCAAGCTAGCTCTTCTTGGGCCTAAAACAAAACAAAAAAACCCCAATTCAACTGTTGATAATGGTTATTCATTAGAGAAATCAAGTCTTATATTATCAGTGCTCTAACACAACTATATATGCATATCATGTCTACTTCTTTGGATAAGAAGCACATTCCATGTATAAACGGACCTGGACCACCCTCTGGCTACACTACATTAACATGCTGTTCATGCACTGTCTTCTAGGGTCAGCTACTGGGTTCCCAACATCATGACTATTTTCATGTTAGATGATCAAAACAAAAATTTTTCTTTTTCCACTCACATCTCTCAATGTACTTAACTAGTCAAGAAGCAAGCCTCTTCTGAAAACTGACAGTGAGGAAGGAAACATTTGAGCTTTTTGTTTCTACTGATGCCTGCTGGTTGATGAAAACTTGAAGGCATGGATATTTTTCAGTGGCCAGAGTCTCTGAACTAAAGATCCTGCACTGCCCCATGAGGCAATTGTTAGATGCTAAGTAGGGCCCGCCCTTTCTTGTTACATCCTGGATAAAAGAGCAATGTGCCACACCACTTAAACATGGGAACTAAAGAAAGAGAAAACTTGAAACCTTACTTACACAAGGTGCCACTTATAAACAGGAATTTCTTTACACTAAAAGTAGACTTTACCTCGTCAGTATTTCCTTGCACCCATTTCTTCATAGCTTGTGAGAACATGAATCCTAGTAAACAAAACCAAAACTGAATGTAGATTTCTTGCACAATTTTACATTTAAAAAGTGCTCTCATTCAAAAGCTACTTCAGAAATGGATATTCTTTTTTTGTACAATCTCATCTAAAACATTAAGGAATATTACCATTAATCAAAACTGATTATCTCCATTAACAAGTATTTAACTTGCAAACACCATGGTTCAAAAGACTGAAAGGCTGTTTCAGAGTTCTGGACTTTTCTTTCTTTTATTCTCCTCTATCATCTAGTGTTAGATTTTTAGCAAACATTAAGCGAGCAAAAGAAAACTGTGACCAGCATTTGGTCTTAGGTAAGAATCTAGCAAATACATCAGGAGATATCAATCTACTTGCTATATATCCAAACTTTTCAGACCAGTTCCTATACAAAAGGGCTTCCAGTAGAGATTACACTGTTAATGTTCAATCTCTGGTCTGTATAAATTAGCTGGGTAAGAGCAGAGTTTTAAATAGCCATGTTGTGTCTGAGCCACGGCACACCTCACTCTCCTAGGAGATACGCAAAAACCTATCCACATCTGTACTCAGGTGCTGAGGAATCACCAGGACATAGGCTAGTCACTTTTTCCATGAAGGAAATACACAGCTTATCCTTTCATTAACACAACTAGGCTCCTGTCCTAACTCTGCTTTAAATCAAATGGTTGGTAGATTATTTCTTAGGCAAGGTCCTTATTAATTCAATAGCTGGATTAGAAGTAAAAATAGCATTCATGAAAAGTACAAAACCTGGATCCATTCCCTAATTTTCAGTATTAGCTAAAAGTCTGAATACTGGTCTAGTTAAACTTTATGGCCAAGCAGTCAACAGGGGCCACAACATTACATGTTCCGCCTAAAGTTGCAAATGGCTGTTGAATTGCCCACTTGCTGCTTCCTCTTCAGGCTCACCCAAAGAGTCACACTGTTGACAGTCTCCTACTTGCTTAACGCTCTTTCTCCTTTTCTTTTTAATACCTACATGTTTGACTCCTTTCTGTGCATTCCTTCCTCCTTTATTTTTTTATTTTTTTTTTTTTTTAAGATTTTATTTATTTATTTGACAGAGAGAGACATAGCGAGAGAGGGAACACAAGCAGGGGGAGTGAGAGAGGGAGAAGCAGGCTCCCCGCAGAGCAGGGAGCCCGATGTGGGACTCGATCCCAGGACCCTGGGATCATGACCTGAGCCGAAGGCAGTCGCTTAACCAACTGAGCCACCCAGGCGCCCTCCTTCCTCCTTTAATAGAGAACTTCTCCAGGACCCCATTCCCCAGCCTTCTTCTCTCCTTCAACATATATTCTTTGGGGTATCTCATTCCCTCCTGTGACTTTAACTTCCTTCCAAATGGAAATAATCAAAAAACTTGTCCTTGGGTGTTAAATTCATACTTATAAATTATCCTAAGGTGTCTCAAACTTAATGTGATCCAAACTGAGCTCGTCTGTTTCCTACCTACTCTTTTTCTTATATCCTCTATATCTCAGAAATTAATTTAATCCTTTATTAAAAATTCACATCATAAATTTTCACCCAGAGAACCCATGTTAAAAAACTCAATCCACCTTCTTCATTTACTCTTTATATGAAATCTGTCACCAAATTCCACCGTGAATGCAATCTCTTGAATTGCCCTTTCGAAGTCTTAGAAATCTGACCTAATTCCTGCTAGCACTACCTACCTTCAAATCCTCTTCTTCAATCTACATTACTAGCTAATTCTACTACCTGACTGGTTTCTCTGATACCAATTCATTCCTGTACCCACTGCCAGAAAAATGCATCTAGTTAGTACTCTGCTAATGCTGGGGGGCACCTGGCTGGCTCAGTGGGTGGAGTGTGTGATTCTTGATCTCTGGGCTGTAAGCTTGAGGCCCACGTTGGGTGTAAAGATTTCTTAAAAATAAAATCTAGGGGCGCCTGGGTGGCTCAGTAGGTGAAGCATCTGCCTTCGGATCAGGTCATGATCCCAGGGTACTGGGATGGAGCCCTGCATGGGGGCTCTCTGCTCAGCGGGAAGCCTGCTTCTCCCTCTCCCCCTCTGCCTCCGCCCCTCTCCCCCATGCTCTCACTTGGAGGTTCTCTCTGTCTCAATAGATAAATAAATAACCTTAAAAAAAAAAAGAAAGGAAAAAGAAAAGGAATCCCTGGGGCGCCTGGGTGGCTCAGTCGTTAAGCGTCTGCCTTTGGCTCAGGTCATCATCCCAGGGTTCTGGGATCAAGCCCTTCATTGGGCTCCCTGCTCTGCAGGAGGCCTGCTTCTCCCTCTCCCACTCCCCCTGCTGTGTTCCCTCTCTCGCTGTCTCTCTGTCAATAAATAAAACCTAAAAGGAATCCCTGATGCTTACACGACAGGAACCCAGGCTTCTTACTACAACACGCCAGGGCCTTCACAACGTAAGTGCAATTTCATCTCCCACCACTGTATCCAAGCACTAGGACTAGCCACTACACATGCTCATGACATCTTTTACAATTCCTTGTTATACTTTCTCCTAAAGGATTAGAATGCAACTTTTTTTTTTTTTTGAAAAGATTTATTTTAGAGAGCGAGAGTATGTGTGCACATGCACAAGAGCAGGGGGGAGAGGGGAGAGGGAGAGAGAGAATCTCTAGCAGACTCCCAGCTGAGCATGGAGCCAGACCCGGGGCTTGATCTCATGACCCTGAGATCATGGCCTGAGCCGAAATCAAGAGTTGGATGCTTAACCAACTGAGCCACCCAGGCACCCCTGAATGTAACTTTTAAAATTACTTTGCTTGCCCTGAAAGCGAAGTTCTCATACTCTCAGAAGCCTCTGAGATACAGTCTCAAAACTCAACCTTTTCCTCTGTGCTCTATCAGTATTTCAAAACCCAAACTGAAACTATAGGCTAGTTAATGATGAACATTCTTGCAGCTATCCTCAGCAAGGGAGGAGAAGAAGCAGAGCTGAATTGTCACAACAGTATTCTGAGCCAAAGCCCCGAGATTGCTATTAATCTGCTGTGATCCCTAACAAATTATAATTTCCCGGATCTTCAACTGCTTCATTTGCAGAATAAGGAGGTAGTGTCCATAGAGGTTGCTAAGAAATCTCCGTTTACTTGGGGTCTGAGAAGGCTTGGGAATAGGGTTCTGTGAGTATCCTCAGAATAATAATCTGGATAAGAAAACGGAGTGTCTGTGTCAGTTCAAAAAATAATACTTTTCTTAAATTAAATAAATATGATCCATAATCTTACTACCTAGATAGTCTCTGCAGAAATTCCTCTAGATTAATTAATTAAATCAACAAATAGTTAATTAATGCCTATCATGTGGCAGGCATAATTTTAGAATCAGGGAATACAGTGCCAAGTAAGATAGACAAAATCCCTGCTCTCAGAGAGGTGATATTATACTCATGGAAGAGAAATAGATGATAAATAAGTATGCAAATAAATGAGTAAGATCATATCAGACCGTGCTAAGAAAATAAAGAAGTAGTATGTTAGTGGTACAGATGAGTTGAGATCATGTGGGCTGGGAAGGCCTCTCTGAACAGAATACTTGCCATGAGAAAGAGCTCATGAAAGCCATGGCAGGGGGAACAGCAAATGAAGAGGCCCTAACAGAGAAGGGACCTCAAAAAAAAAAAAAAAAGGAGATTCTACTTAGATCCTAGTCCATGAAGCAGAGAGTGGTGCAAGGCAAGGTTGGAGAGGCAGGCAGGGAACATTCATAGGTCACAGCAAAGGGGCGATCCAAAGCTATGGGAGAAAAGATAGTTGGGTAATTAAGCAGTAAAGCATGTAGGGTAAGAAAATTCAAAAAGTAGAGGAAAAGGTATAATGAAAAGTAGAAGGCGTCTCCCTCTTCTCAGCCTTAAACTATGTTACAAGCTTTGTGTATCCTTTCAGGAAATATATGTATATTCTTCTAAAAATATCATATACAAGATCACCTATGATGTATTCTAATCAAAAGGTGTAACTCAAATCGACTTTAGGTACAAATCCCAGTTTACAAGAAACACAGGTAAGAAAGGAATAAGCTGAATAGTATAACCAGGAAAATCCAGAAGACTGGGCATTTTACAGAATAACTAGCATGATAGGCTTGCGAAGTCAGGGTCATAAAAGAGGGACTAAGCTAGATTAAAATAAACTCAGAGTATACCTTCTTATTTGTATCCTTAGCATATAGCATCATCTCTGGCCTTCTGAGTAATGAATCGAATCTGCTGGCTCCTGTATTAGGTCATTTACGTACCACAAAAATACATGACTTAAAGACATGTCTGGACAGCTAAAGGAAGCACTGGGATATATGGATGCAATTACTCAAACTGCAGAAATTACTATTAATTACTTTATGTAGGCATGTCTCAATTACATTAATATTGCAAGTAACTTGATGGATGAGCCTGCTGGTAGATATATAATCCTGTTGCCTCTACCTTCAAACCCAACCCAAGTCTGACCATTCTTCCATGACCTAAATCACAACCACCATCATCATCCTTTCCTTAGACCATGGCAAGAATGTTGTTTCCCTGCTTCTCCTCTTAACCCCTACATTCTGTTTTCCAAACAGCTGCCAAAGCCACACCTTTAAAACATGAATCACATCCTGGTACTCCCCTGTTCCAACTTCTAACCCTTTCAACATCCTACCATGGTCTGTGAGAACCCTCCCAACCTTACTCGCCTCCTCCACTCATCCCTCTGCTCACTTGTCTTCAGCCACACTGGTCTTGCTGCTGCTTGATCACGCTGGACTCTTAAGCTTCTTGTTCTTGTTCCTCCTGCCGAGAACCCCTTCCTGCAGATCTTGCCAGGGCTTACTCCCCCATTTTGCCCAGGTCTCTACTCAAAATGCAACTTCCTCAGTGAGACCTTTCTTGACAACCATTTTTTTTTTTTTTAAGTAGGCTTCATGCTCAGCGTGGAGCCTGACGTGGGGCTTGAACTCACGACCCTGAGATCGAGACCTGAGCTGAGATCAAGAGTTGGACGCCTGACTGAGCCACCCAGGCACTCCTCCAGACAACCACTTTTATTTTTTTCTTTTAAAGATTTTATGTGTTTATTTATTTTAGGGAGAGAGAACGGGAGCAGGGGGAGGGGGAGAGGGAGAGAGAG
Organism: Phoca vitulina; assembly: GCF_004348235.1. NCBI lineage: Eukaryota > Metazoa > Chordata > Mammalia > Carnivora > Phocidae > Phoca > Phoca vitulina. The sequence continues at coordinate 10,167,676 of NW_022589750.1, read as the reverse complement.
AATCGCAAGGAGACTCCACATTGGGCGCAGAGCCCGATGTAGGGCTTGATCTCTTGACCCTGAGATCATGACCTGAGTCAAAATCAAGAGTCAGACGCTCGGGGTGGCTGGGTGGCTCAGTTGTTGGGTGTCTGCCTTCGGTCTGACCCGGGGCATGATCCCGGGCTCCTGGGATTGAGCCCCACATCGGGCTCCCTGCTCCGTGGGAAGCCTGGTTCTCCCTCTCCCACTCCTCCTGCTTGTGTTCCTTCTCTCGCTGTCAAATAAATAAAAAGAATCTTAAAAAAAAAAAAAAAAAAAAGAGTCAGACGCTCAACCAAATGAGCCATCCAGGCGCCCCTGACAACCACTCTTAAAACAGAACTCCCTACTATTCTGGTACGTGCACCCCGATGTTTACAGCAGCAATGTCCACAATAGCCAAACTGTGGAAAGAGCCAAGATGTCCATCGACAGATGAATGGATAAAGAAGATGTGGTATATATATACAATGGAATATTATGCAGCCATCAAAAGGAATGAAATCTTGCCATTTGCAACGATGTGGATAGAACTGGAGAGTGTTATGCTGAGCGAAGTAAGTCAATCAGAGAAAGACAGATATCATATGACCTCCCTGATATGAGGAATTCTTAATCCCAGGAAACAAACTGAGGGTTGCTGGAGTGGTGGGGGGTGGGAGGGATGGGGCGGCTGGGTGATAGACATTGAGGAGGGTATATGCTATGGTGAGCGCTGTGAATTGTGCAAGACTGTTGAATCACAGATCTGTACCTCTGAAACAAATAATACATTATATGTTAAAAAAAAAAAGAAGATAGCAGGAGGGGAAGAATGAAGGGGGGGAAATCGGAGCGGGAGATGAAGCATGAGACACTATGGACTCTGAAAAACTGAGGGTTCTGGAGGGGAGGGGGGGGAGGATGGGTTAGCCTGGTGATGGGTATTAAAGAGGGCACATTCTGCATGGAGCACTGGGTGTTATACGCAAACAATGAATCATGGAACACTACATCAAAAACTAATGATGTGATGTATGGTGATTAACATAACATAAAAAAAAGAACTCCCTACTATTCTTATGTTTTTATATATAAACACACACACACACACACAGAGTATTTATCTGTTTACTGTCTCTTCCACTATAATGTGAGCTCCACAAGGGCTAGAAATTTCATTTTCTTCTCAGAATTTAGAACCGTAGATGGATAGAGCAGGCACTCATATTTTAGAGTGAATGAATAAATGAATAACATGAAGAGACCGAATAAACAGAATGAGCAGAGAGTGTCTGGGGAAACAAGTTTCTTGTATATCTTTAGCTACTAACTACGTATCTTAATTCCTATATATACTAAAAAAAAAACCAAACAAACCTGCAAGCACCCACACCTATACTCTAGAGAGGCAGCACTTCTTCATGAGATGTCAGAGGAATAAGACCAGTTTTTTGTTTTTGTTTTTTTTTTTAAAGATTTTATTTATTTAACAGAGAGAGAGACACAGCGAGAGAGGGAACACAAGCAGGGGGAGTGGGAGAGAGATAAGCAGGCTTCCCACCGAGCAGGCAGCCTGATGTGGGGCTCGATCCCAGGACCCTAGGATCATGACCTGAGCCGAAGGCAGACGCTTAATGACTGAGCCACCCAGGTGCCCCTAAGACCAGCTTTTTAAAAAATTAACGAGCTCAGAGATTCTCTTAATACTGGAGATGTCACTGTCCTCACAGAGCTACCTGAGGACGGCGTGGAGCCCTTCCTGGCCAATCCCCCACAGAGCTTGTCCAGCACTTCCTCTGCTCCCAGGCTACCAGGAACCTCTTCCTCCTATTCATGTTTTACCCAATAAAAGACGCTACTAGACTCTAAGTTTCTTAATGGCAGGATCTGTATCTTCTAACCCACCCAGTGAGTATGAGTGCACAGAGGCACTAAAACATTATTTACTGAATGAACTGTGTAGACTTCTTTCAGTCTTTAAACTTTCCTGACCATGTACTTCAGACTTCTTTGACAAAACAGGAAATCAATTACTTAAATAAACTAATTAGGTGAAGTAGGTAACAGGCCCTTTTTTGGTCTAAATTATTTCAACAATTTTTGCATTTTTTGCTTACTCTGTCAATGTATATCTGACCCAAAAATAGACTGCTCATCAACATAAAGTGGTGTGATTCATTACTCAAACAATAGTTGCATTAAAAAATAAACGTAATATGGGGCACCTGGCTGGCTCAGTCAGTAGAGGAGCATGCAACTCCTGATCCTGGGGTCATGAGTGTGAGCCCATGTGGAGTTTACTTAAAAAAACAAATTTAAAAATACACATAATAGGAATGCAGTCCTACTAAATTTAATAGGAAGATTAACAATAGCTCTTAATTTTAAACACACTTACCAAAATAGAACATTTTTTTCTCTAAAAAAATTTTTTAAAGATTTCATTTATTTGAGAGAGAGCAAGAGTATATGCAGACAAGTGGGGGGGGGAGGGGCAGAAGAAGAGGGAGAAGCAGACTCCCTGCTGAGCAGGGAACCTAACGTGAGGCTTGATGCCAGGACCCTGAGATCATGACCTGAGCCAAAGGCAGATGCTTAACCAACTGAGCCACCCAGGTGTCCCTGGAGTATTTTCTTCTTACAAAAGTTAGTATCTTTTACTCAAGACAATACTGTCAATCCAATCACACTGAAAAATTTCTAGATCCCAAGTGAATGGATCCACATTGGTTTCCAAAATCTTCCTGTGTAGACCAACTGTTTGGAAGTTGAGATCAGTCACAAATAACGTTCTTGTCAAAAAAGACTTAAATGTTTAACTCTTGCAGTTGACTGAGCACTCTCCTGCTGATTAAACAAAGGATTTGAATTTCAACCTATTAATATTTTCCACAAATATTTCATAATAACTTTTAGCAAATTAGAGGAAATTTAATGAACTAAGGGCCTCAAGATAAACGCTAAGTCCAACCTGGGCTGGGTATTCATCATCTTTAATAGAAAGGTGACAAACATTCTTTCATAAAGATGTGCTTTCTGTAATGGTAAAGCAAGTTCACGAACTTTCATTCAGAAAGACTGTGTACAGATGCAACCACATGTAGCCCTTGGACTCAGCTGTGATATAAACACAAGTGAGAGACAAGGCAGTTGTTTCATAAAATAAACTGTTTAAACCTTAAATGATCCTTCACTTAAAGTCAATGACTAATGTGAGTGAAGGCTTAACATGGAGCATAAAACACCACAAACCTTTTGATTTCTTTACGTCAGGTTCAGGCTCAGATTCTCGGATGAATTGCCCCAAGTCACTTACTCTTCCAAATGTCATCTTCCTAAATAAGTACAAAAAGAACATAATTTGTAACAACCAATTTTAAATTAAGGAAAGAAACCCCCCCCCAAACAAGGAAAGATTCCATTCTTAAGCATCTCATCTAAACCTAGAAGCTAGAAATACAATGTATAGCTAGCTCATGTTATTCAAAGCAAGGCTTATTTCAAATAGAACTATCCCCCAAAGAAGCAAAATTATCTTTAATTCAATGTAATTCCATTCAAAATCACAAAAAGGTTTATGAAACATGATGGATGAAGAGACAGCTCACAATTCTAAAATTTACACAGAAGAGAAAAGGCATAAAAATAGCCAAGATAATTTTGTAAAAGAGATAAAAGGTAGGAACCTGCCCTAGATCAAAATGTGTATTATAAAGCTAGAGTAAATATATATAATAATTAAACATGCTATAAAGCTATAACAATATAAAAAAGTTAAAAGGCAAAGAACACAGTGAAAGATCTTATTTAACAGATATTACTCATCAATAATAAATATTAAAAAACATACAGAATTCCAACAAGTCACTAAGAAATCATACAACAGAAAAACATAAATAGGAGACGAATAGTCAATTCATAAAGAAAAACCTGAACAACCAGCAAAATGCCAAAAGAAGCTTAATCTCATGAGCAGTAGTCCAGATTGGTAAAAAATCAAACATTTGAGGTTATTTAGTGTCAATAAAGATGTGGGGAAAATTAGTATCTTTATTAATGGGAGGTAAGAATGCAAAATATACAGATACTTTTAAAGGTAAATCGGTAAGATCTATTAAAATTTAAAATCTGCTTCTTCATCTGCCTTCGGCTCAGGTCATGATCCCAGGGTCCTGGGATCGAGCCCCGCGTCGGGCTCCCTGCTCCGCGGGAAGCCTGCTTCTCCCTCTCCCACTCCCCCTGCTTGTGTTCCTTCTCTCGCTGTGTCTCTCTCTGTCAAATAAATAAAATCTTTAAAATAAAATAAAATAAAATAAAATAAAATCTGCTTCTTGGTATAAGTGAATAAAAGGAAGTCTTTTGCTATTCTGTGTGTAACAGTGAAAAACTGCAAGCAACTTAAATACTCATCAATGCCAAAGGGCCAAACAGTGGTCACGGTTATGAGCTATAATTAATATTATATATAGAATACTACAACATAGTCAAAATGACGTAAATCTGTATAGATTAACAAAGAAAAATCTCCAAAACTCACTGTGAATGAAAGCACAAGATACCGAATAAAGTATGGTATCAATTACACAAATATAAGCAAACAAAAATACATACTGTAACATAACAGTGATTATCCTGAGTAGGAAGGGGAGAGAATGAGCATTGGTGCGTGACCAAAGGGGACAGGACATGAGCCTTATCTATCAATTTAATTTTTATAAGAGATTAATGTATTTGTAATTAAAAGTTAGGTAGAAAAAGAAACTCTGTGATGCCTATGTATTATTTCACTCTGGGCACAGTGGGTCTTATTTTAGGGCTATTGTTCCTAGTAAGTCATCATTTCACATGTGGTTGCAATACACCAACGGATACAAGTTTGTCTGCCTTGAGAAAAATTTCAGGAAGATGCCAAAACCATAAAGCTAAAACAAACACTGAAAACTATCTTTAAACATTATTTCTCTATTTCTGACCCATTTTCTACAGTATCTGTTAAAATATATTTATTTTACACACAAAAAAAACTTACAGAAGTAAAACATTTTGCAACTGACAGACTGTCTTAAGTAAGGTTTTAAGTAAATGAACCAACCATTCCCTAATAAATATAATCTTTGGTAATTAAATCATGTAGGCTTACTGTCCACCATTTCCTAAAAGACGAGCTAAAGATTACAACACTGACTCAGCTGTAGTGTGCTTTCTGAAGACAATGTAGGCAAACAGCCCTTTATTTACTTCTGAGTGCTTCCCAGGATTCCTTGGTCTCCCAAGTATCACTGTTACTTTCTGACAAAATCAATTAAACATGCTGAAATCCCTTTTTCATGGTGATGCCAGGACTGCGGTTGGGGTTGGGGTAGGGTAATTAAGAATTTACACAGGTTTATAGGCTCATCAAGCCATCTTTAGTAAAGAGGAAGCGATTTTATGATTTGATCTGTGGTAAATGTTGGCAAGTGGCAGATGCTATGAACTGATGTCTTTTTGTTACAGGATAAAATAAACACCCAATCCTTAAATACAAAGAAATAATTGTATTCCATTTTCAAGTATTAGTTATACAGTCTGTAATAAATGATGCTGGCATCTTTGTACTTTATTTTGATTTTTGATTTTAAGAGAGACTTTGAAATAGCTAACATATGAACCACATGAAATATGGGAAGAGATATAGCCTAAAACATATCACATACATATGATACTCATCAACCTTGTCTAGTGTGGTGGAATGATGATGGTAATGATATTTATGGAGTGTTTACTAGATACCCGGCATGGTTTTGAATGCTTTTCATGTACCTCATTTAATCCCCTAAACAACCCAATGAAGTGGAGATGAAAACACCGAGACAGAGAAGTTAAGTAGTTTGCCAGTAAGTGGCTGAGCCAAGATTAAAACCGAGGAAGTCGCTCCCGAGCCTCCACTCTCAACTGTGGTCTACTGTATACTATATATAAAAGTGCTGGGTATGTAATAGATTAGAAACAATTTTTAAATTTTATTATTATTATTTTTTAAATCTTATTTATTTGAGAGAGAGAGAGCACAAGCAGGGGAGCGGCAGAGTGAGAGGGAGAAGCAGATTCCCAACTGAGCAGGGAGCCCGATGTGGGACTCGATCCCAGAACCATGAGATCATAACCTGAGCTGAAGGCAGATGCCCAACCGACTGAGCCACCCAGGCGTCCCCAATTTTTAAATTTTAAATAAAAACATAAAAGATGCAAAACTCGGTAGACTTGTAAAAATTCCAGACACTAGTTAAACTTACCCTGCGTATGTCCGCTGATACAAAGATTCTGGATCCAGACTAGCAGCATCCACAATTATCGCTTCATCAAAATTTTTCAGAATTTTAACACTGGCTTTTTTCATACTGGACTACAACAGAAATTGTAAAATTAACAGTATGTTATTCGGGAATCAAACAGTCCCAGGTTTGGATTATGACAGATTTTACAAAATCTTCAGTATTTGAAATACATGTAATTCTCACTCAACCCCATCATTATGGAGATGCTGAACAGCAACGATTTCTGAAATGTAACCTCAATAGACAACTATGGGAGGAAAGCACAGTATTACAATGTATAACATATGCATTTAATGCCAAATCTGTTTGTTTTCTTTATGATCTAAGTTCCAACAAATGTGCTATCTTCACAGGCATTACATTCCCAAGTGTGCAAGACTCGCATCCACCCAGACATATATAACTTAGCTACCTTTTACAAATAAACAAGAATACTTTTGATTTTCAGTGAGGCTATGTGACAACGGAGAAGCTAAAGAAATCTTTCTAAAATGACCAGCTAGATGAGTGTAGTAAGTTCCCCTCCAGCATGTCATCTCCCACTCCTCATCCCACAAAAAAAGCAAGTCAGAATTGGTATTTCTATGAAATACCAGAGCCACGGGTTTTCCCAGATATTCCACTTCTAAAAACTCAATTACAGACAGACTCAGTTCCACAAAATGACTAATAAACAAGATTATTATTCACTGTAGCATTGTTTAAAATAACAAAAGATGGGAACGTCCTTAATATCCATGACTAAGGGGCGCCTGGGTGGCTCAGCTGGTTAAGCGACTGCCTTCGGCTCAGGTCATGATCCTGGAGTCCCGGGATCGAGTCCCGCATCGGGCTCCCTGCTCGGCAGGGAGTCCGCTTCTCCCTCAGACCCTCCCCCCTCTCATGTGCTCTCTCTCTCTCTCTCTCTCTCTCTCTCAAATAAATGAATAGATAATCAAATAATGTAGTACAATCGTATCAAAAAGTAAACACCAAAACCCACATGACCATCTCAATTGATACAGAAAGAACATTTGACAAAATCCAACACCCTTTCATGATCAAAAAAAAAAAAAAAAAAAATCCAACAAATTAGAAATAGAGGGAAATTTCCTCAACTTGATAAAAAGCATTTATGAAAAACCCATACCTAACATTATATTAAAAGATGAAAAACTGAAAGCTTTCCTCATGAGGTCAGGAATAAAACAAAGATGCCCACTTTCATCACTTCCATTCAACAATGTACTGCAAGTTTAAGCCACAGCAATTAGGCAAGACAAGGAAATAAAAGGTACATTCAAAGTAGACAGGTAGAAAGAAAACTATTTCTATTAACCGATGACACAATCTCATATATAGAAAATCCTAAAGAATCCACAAGAAAGGAGCGCCTGGGTGGCTCAGTTGGTTAAGCTTCTGCCTTTGGCTCAGGTCATGGTCCCAGGGTCCTGGGATTGGGTCCTGCATCGGGCTCCCTGCTCAGCGGGGAAGTCTGCTTCTCCCACTGCCTCTCCCCCTTGGCTTGTGCTCTCTCTCTCATTCACTCTCTTTCTCTCAAAAAAAAAAGTATCCACAAGAAAACTATTAGAGTTAACAAAAGAATTTAGTAAAGTTACAAGGTACAAGATCAACACAAAAAGTTTATTTCCATGCATTACCAATGAATAAGAAAATGAAATTAAGAAAATAATTTTATTTATAACAACATCAAAAAGAATATTCAGGAAAAAAATGACGCAAGGACATATAAGACTTGTACACTGTAACCTACAAAACAGTGATGAAAGAAATTAAAGACAGCTTAAATAATGGGATGACATCCCATGTTCAGGCTGGAAAAAGACTTAATATTGTTAAAATGGCAATACATCCCAAAGGAATCTACAGATTCAATGTAAACCCAATCCTAGAATTCTTATGGAATTGCAAGGGACCCAGAGTAGCCAAAATAATCTTACAAATTGAAAAACACAAAGTTGGAGGACACACAGTTCCTGATTTCAAAACTTGCAAAGCTGTAGTAATCAAAACAATGTAGTACTGGCATAAGATACACGTAGATCAACATAGAACTGAGTGTCCAGAAATAAACCGGTGTATCTAAGGGCAAATGATTTTTGACAAAGATGCCAAGATCATTCAATTTACGTAAAAGAATAGTTTTGTCAATAAATGGTCCTGGGACAACTAGATATCCACATGCAAAAAATAAAGTTGGCCCTTATCTCATACAACATGCAAAACTAACTCAAAATGGATCAAAGGCCTAAAACTCTTAGAAGAAAACAGGTGGGCATGGGGAGTGACTGCTTAATGTTCCATTTGCGAGGTTTCCATTTGGGGTGATGAAAAAGTCTGGAACCAGAGAGTGGTAATGGTTGCACAACACTGTGAATATACTAAATGTCACTGAATTAGACACTTATAACAGCTAACTTTATGTTAGGTGAATTTTACCACAATTATAAAAAATTGTATTTCTATACGTTTACAATGAAAATATGAGCATAAGAAAAAAATTCCATTTATAATAGTATAAAAAAGAATAAAATACTTAGAATAAACTTAAGAAATACATAACTGATACTTGAAAACTACAAAATGTTATTGGAAGAAATTAAAGAAGATCTGAATAAATGAAAGGCATCAACTATGTTCATGGGTCAGAATATTTAATATTGTTAAGATGGCAATTCGTCCCAAATTGATCTATGGAACCAATGCACTCCCTATCAGAATTCTGGCTGGAGTCTTCGTAGAAGTTGACAAACTAATCCTTAAATGCATTTGAAAACTCTAGGGACCTCGAATAGTCAAAACAATCTTGAAAAAGAAGAACTAAGTTGGAAGACTCTCCCTTCCTTCCTGATTTCAAAACTTGTTACCCAAGCAAAGGTAACTAAGACAGAGTTAAACAGTTATCATTTGAGCTAACAATTCTACTTCTAGGTATATACACAAGAGAAATGAAAACCTATATCCACACAAAAACTTGTACAGCAGCATTATTCATAATAACCAAAAGAGAGAAACAACCCAAATGTCCATCAACTGATGGATTAACAAAATGTGGTGTATACAATGGAATATTATTTGGCCATAAAAAGGAATAAAGTTGTGGGGTGCCTGGGTTGCTCAGTCAGTTGAGCGTTGGACTCTTTTTTTTTTTTAGACACAGTGAGAGAGGGAACACAAGCAGGGGGAGTGGGAGAGGGAGAAGCAGGCTTCCGGCGGAGGAAGGAGCCCGAGGTGGGGCTTGATGCCAGGACCCTGGGATCATGACCCAAGCCGAAGGCAGATGCTTAATGACTGAGCCACCCAGGTACCCCCTGAGCGTCAGACTCTTGATTTTGGCTCAGGTCATGATCTCAGGATCCTGGGACCGGGCCTAGCGTCAAGCTCCCTGCTCAGCAGGGAGTCTGCTTCTCCCTCTCCCTCTGCCCCACCCCTGGCTCATGCTGTCTCTCTCTCTAAAATAAATAATTTTTTTTAAACCAACAGCAAAAACAAAAAAAGGAATAAAGTTCTGATACATGCTAAACATGGATGAACCTTGAAAATAGCATGCTAAGTGAAAGAAGCCTGTCTCGAAACCACACATCATATGGTTCCAATTATATGAAATGTCCAGAATAGGCAAATCTATAGACAGAAAGTAGATTAGTAGTAGCCTAGGGCTGGAAGAATTGGAAGATTTGGAGGGTATTAGTTAAAGGACACAGGGTTTCTTTCTTAGGTGAAAAACTTTTTAAATTGGCTGTGGTGACAATTAAGGAACACTATGAATATACTAAAACCACTAAATTATACAACATAAATGGGGGAATTGTATGGTATGTGAATTATATCTCAATAAAGCTGTACCAAAGAAAGAAAGAAAGAAACAAGAGCATATACAGAATGATTTCAATTATATAACTATTCTGAATAGGTAACACTAACCTATACCATCAAAAGTCAGGATAGTAGCTATCCTGGCAGGGAGGACAGTGACTAGAAGAGGGCACAAGAGGGTTTATGACATACTGGTAATGTTGTGTTTTTTGATCTGAATGTTGGATACACAGATCAAGTCTGTTTATGAAAATTCTTCAAGCTACATATGATATATTGAGTTTTCCGTATATATATTAAGCTTCAACTGAAAATGTAGAAATATGTTTTAAGGTCAGCACCTAGACCTTTTAAGTGCTTAAATAACAACAAAACATTCTAGCCTATATCAAAAAACAAAATGGCAACCACATTCAGCAGGTCACTTGCCACATAAGCTAAATAGGAGGAAAACGTACTGAGGAGAGCCTTGTTGATGGTAATAAATAGTACTGTCGTATAAATTAAGAAAATTTATCCAAGGCCCTGTGTCAAAAAATCTGAAGTATTATTTATGTGTCAACAGTGTGATGAGAAAATAATTATGCTACATTATGGTGAAGAACACCAGACAGGGAATATGTTCTGCCTCTACACTTACCGTGTGATTTTTAATAAAATTAATTAACTTTTTTTTTTTTTTTTAAAGATTTTATTTATTTATTTGACAGAGAGTGACAGAGCCAGAGGGAACACAAGCAGAGGAGGTGGGAGAGGGAGAAGCAGGCCTCCCGCGGAGCGGGGAGCCCGATGCGGGGCTCGATCCCAGGACCCTGGGATCATGACCTGTGAGCCGAAGGCAGACGCTTAACGACTGAGCCACCCAGGCGCCCCAAGAAAGAATTGTTAAGAATTATTCTAGGGGCGCCTGGGTGGCACAGTTGGTTAAGCATCCGACTCTGGGTTTCAGCTCAGGTCATGACCTCAGGGAAGTGAGATCAAGCCTGCTGCGCTCGGTGTGGAGTCTGCTTGCGGTTCTCTCTCCCTCTCTGTCTCACTCTGTCCCTCCCACTCATGTTCAGGCGCTCTTTCTCTCTCTCTAAAATAAAGAAATAAATCTTAAAAAAAAAAAGAATTATTCTATAAAAAAGCATCCCAAATGTAGTTACTAAAATTTCCCAAATAATTACACAAAGAGCTCTTCAGAGGCTATAAATGCATGTGGCATAATTGATGACTGATACCAGTAGCTGGAGTGTCAGGCAGAAAAATGGCCTGAATGAAACAGCACAATACCTTACAATATAATATACTGTTCACTACAGATATTCTTATTAAAACATATAGTAAGTAGGCTAATTGTATTTTCTTCTTTGTTTCTTCTACAACAAAAACTCCCAAACAGAATCTGCTATTGGTATTTGAAGGACATGATCTGTAACCCTTTCTTCCAATTGGCAGAGGCTAACTGATTAATACCTGAGCAGCCGAGCTGTCGGAACCACCTGGGTGAGAATCATCAGGAGGGCTGACAGAGCCATGAGCAGTCAGTGAAACATTTCCTCCCAGAAACTCATCTCCTCGAACCGAATGGATGAGATCATTCAAATACTTATAATAAAGATTGCTGGACAAGAAGCCAGGCAAAAAGACCTGAAAGAGAGGACAAGCATTATTTTAAAGGTGAGATCAAATACAATTAAAACTTTATTTGAAAACAAAATTTTATGCACAATTCTACCAGCTAGCACAAATGATTTTGCTCTTCCTTGTTATACTCCAAGTATTACCCCTTCGTGTACAGTTCACGTTGTGACTAAAATTATGAGTACAATTTATAGGTGTGTGTCCCCCCCCCCCCACCAATGCCTGCCATAAAACTATTACATAGACTTGATATTCAGACTTCTTAGTGACCAGAAAACATGCAGGGAGTGAATCTAATCTGAAATTAGATTTTTCTGGTTATAAATATTAAAGTCTTTGTGCATATATTAATTTTTTTTACTTCTGAACTGATTTCCTTAAGATAAATTACCAGGTGTGTGATTATTGAGTTAAACGGTGTGAACGTTTTAGCTTTGATCTATATGGCCAATTTCCTCTTCAGAAGGATGTTGTCAATTTGTATCATTCGCGGTATACTAAGGTATCTGTTACCTACCTACAGGCTTTCCAACACCTGAGTGTGTTTTTCCAAATCATTGTTAAGTAAGTGCCTAACGGGGCGCCTGGGTGGCTCAGTTGGTTAAGCGACTGTCTTCGGCTCAGGTCATGATCCTGGAGTCCTGGGATCACGTTCCGCATCGGGCTCCCTGCTTGGTGGGGAGTCTGCTTCTCCCTCTGACCCTCTCCTCTGTCATGCTCTCTTTCTCTCTCATTCTCTCTCAAATAAATAAAATCTTTTTTAAAAAGTGCCTAATGATATATTGATGTTTTTATTTCCATTTAAAAATTACTAATGATGCCGAATAAGTTCCCATGTTTGTTACTGGCATTTCCTATTACCAACTTCTCCTTCACAGCAGTTAGCACATGACTGTAACGAGTATGTGTTAAACACGTGCCTTCTTTACAGACAGAGCTCCAGGAGGGCAGAAACCACGTTTCTCCTGATTACCACTAAAACACCAATACCTAGCACAGAAATTCTCTAAGTACTGATCATCTATGTCTTTTTCTCATTTATCTACTTGATACTATTAAAATTAGTGTAAGTTCTTTACATATACACATTTTATAAGAAAAGAAATATTAACATTGTTTTTCTCTGTATTTTCATTTTCTTTTTTGTCCAGAAAGTTTACATTCTTTATATGATACAGATTTGGAACTTTACCTAATTTAAGATCAGAAAGATTTTAATTTTAATCATGAAAAAATCTTTATCCCTGGGCAATAGCTGATACTCTATTCAGCTTACCATGAGCTTTTTAATGATTTGATTTTTATATGTAACTCTTCCATGTTCCTGAAATTCAGTTCTTATGTGGGGTATTATTTAATAGTGCTTACTTAACCCTTTTCCACCTAGAAACACACGACATATATAAACGACATAACCTCATGGACTTATCCTGCGCTCTGTGCAATTCCTGGTAAAATTTGCTCTAGTTCATTAGAAGAATAAATCATTCACAAATTCTAACACATTATTATTAATAAGCTATTAGTGATACCCCAGAAGTTACGATACACAAAACTAGTGTTCTAACCCCATTGATAGATATTGATGAAATGTTTGGATCATTTTAAGTTAACTTTGCCCAATACTGCTATCTAATTATTTTTGAAAATTTAATAATAACAGTGGTAATAACTGCCGTTAAAATTTTTTAATGCTTACTATGTGATGGATGCAGTGCTAATCATAAGAAGTTTATACATCTTACCTCATTTTTATCTTTAAAATAACTTTTAGGTAAGTATCCATATTATCTCCATTTTACAGATGTGGAAAATGGCATTAAAGAATTTCAGTAAGTGCCTGAGGTCATTCAGCCTATAAAGGCTAAATTAATACATACCAAGTCAGACTCAAAGCCTCTGCTCTTAATCACTATGCTCCACTGCTTCAATTTTCCAGTTTTGTTACATTTGTTTTTCTCCCGTGTTATGTTTTCTGGGTTTCACCAGTAAAAACTTCTTGCAGTTTAATATTTTTGAAGTTCTTGGTTACCTTCTCCATGGTCGTCCAGGCCTGACGTAATGGAGTTGTGAAACAGTTAGGGAGTGGCCCACCTTCCCTGCAGATATTGGATTCAATTTCTAATCGCACAACATCATCAAATCCAAGAGGATGTGTGGCTTGGAGGGAGAAGTACCTATGGTAACAAGACAGCCCAAGTCAAACCAAACCTCCTAGCCTGTCCTGTATAAGCAACTTCTAGCACCTACTCTTCTACGAGGCTACTTGATTCAGCCTGCAGATCTAGGACTTGAGAGCCGGCTCCTAGAGGCCATGCGACAACCTTTATTCCCACAGCCCCAAAGGTATCTGAGTCAACTTGCTACCTTCCTATCTCCTTCCATCTTCCTTAGTTCTTAAGATTGCTGAGGGTCAGGCTACAACTGAGACAAATCAATCAATCACACATTTTTTTTTTTTAAAGATTTAATTTATTTATTTGATAGAGAGAGATAGCGAGAGCAGGAACACAAGCAGGGGGAGTGGGAGAGGGAGAAGCAGACTTCCCGCGGAGCAGGGAGCCCGATGTGGGGCTCAATCCCAGGACCCTGGGATCATGACCTGAGCCGAAGGCAGACGCTTAACGACTGAGCCACCCAGGCGCCCCAATCAATCACACATATTTAATGGGCACCTATTCTCTGTTCAGCACTTGCGAATCAGAAATGGACTTAAAAGACGGTAAGACACAGTTCTTTCCCCTGGAAAGGGAGCAGAAAAGATCCCTGTATCGGACACAATGAGAACACACCGCTGTAACTATGGGGCATAGGTAATATTCATGCAGGAACTGAAACCACAATAGCATCGAGGGTGAAGCAGATGGATTTCATGTATTTGGACAGAATAATAGGACTTGATGAAGATTGGGTATAGAAAGGAAAAGGAGTAATCAATGCTACCTCAAAGATTTCTAACTTCATAAGCTATAATGCAAAACTAGTGGTTTGGCAAGCTGATTATAAAGTGGATACCAAAAAAAGGAGGATTAAGAGCAAAAAATCTATGTATGTTCTCTTCCAAGCATTCTAAGGACTTCTAAATCTTATCTATGATACAAATACAGAAAGACTGATTAGGTATGATTGTGATGATACATACATAACATACATAAGACATAAAAACAAACAGGGATGGGGGGGTCTGGGTGGCTCAGTCGGTTGAGCGTCCAACTCTTGATTTCAGCTCAGGTCCTGATCTCAGGGTCATGGGATGGAACCCTGTGTTGGGCTCCGTGTTCAGCGGGGAATCTTGGGCTCCGTGTTCAGCGGGGAATCTACTTGAGATTCTCGATTCTCTCCCTCTCCCTCTGCCCCTCCCCTGCCTCATGCGCTCATTCTCTCTCTCAAATAAATAAGTAAATAAATCTTTAAAAAAAAAACCAAAACTGGCATCGGTGAAGTCAAATTTGGCACAATGAACGTGACAAAATGACAGTGCCCGTGGGATGCCATACAGTGATCTTCATCTTAAAAATGGCTCCCAATGTGAAAATGGGATCCAGTGGGACAACAGGGTCTCTGCTCTGGGTGGCAACTGAGCTCCAGCCAGGACCTTACTACTAGTGCCACTCTTCTGTTCTAGCATTAAAATAAAAAAATTATTTTTTTGTTATTAGCCTTTTCTTAACAAATAGTCTCCCATCTTGTAACAAAAAAGTTGGTAAATACTCCTCCATGATTGGAATTTTGGGGCACCCCAGACCAAATTTCTAAATGTAAACACTTGCTATTTCAACGTCCATGTAACAATGTTTCTTATATAATATTTTCCACAAATATATTATACTAAAATAAACACTGGGCAAACATTAAGAATTGCATTCCAGCTCAAGTTCTGCCACTAACTTGCCCCGTGACTTTGAGAGAAAGGGTCTTTGTTTTCTTATCTGCAAAATGGGAAAATCAGACTAGATCCTGAATCTGGCTACCCATCAGCATCATTTGGGGTATCTTCTAAAAATAAAGATTCCTGGGTCATGCCTCAAATGTGCTGAATCAGAATCTCTTAGAGCAGAGGGCTGGAAACCTATTTTTAACAAGCTCCCAGCTGGTTCTTACGCAGACAGCCCAGCACGGACCTGCAGAGCAATGCTCGGGAACCACTGACCCAGATGCACTCAGCTCTCTTGCAACCCTAACTAACATCCCATGGATTTTCCTCTACTGTCAAGTTATCTTCTCAGTGGTTGCTTGTGGATACAAATAGCACATTACTTTTCTTTACAGAATAAGAAAAATTAAATGAAAATTAAAAGAGTGGCAACAGCTGGCCATAGGCTTATCACTCAACTGACCAGATGTTTTCAGTTCTGTTCACTGTAAGATTTTGCCATCCTCTCATTTTCAATGAAGACCAATGAAAAACTATTATTCATTGAGTATTAATTTGGCCGTGCAGATCTGCACCAGAAATATGATACACCCATACACGGATATCTAAGACCCTTTCCAATATATTCCCTTTAGTTTCATCTTCCTCTTACATTCCCCACCCAAGTTTTACTTACCCAAACTCAAGTTTCCTGAAAGTGCCACATTCCCCTAAGTTTCTCTGACTCGCTTGTGTCAATGCCTCTGCCTAGAATGTTCTTTGCCGCCTTCTCTGGCTAGCAAAATTCATATTCAGGATCCAATTCAAATCTTTCTTCTGTGAAACCCTCCCTGAACTCCACCACTGTCATCCTTCTTGCCACACACAAATCTCCCGTTCCCCTAGCAGAAATGTTTGTTCTAGGAATCCTAAAACCTTATACACACCATATGAAAAGCGGCTTTTCTGCTACTCCCTGTGAGCTCCTTGACAGCAAAGACTGGATTTGTTCATTTTTATTTCCGAAATACATATCAAATACTCAATTAATATTTGCCAGATGCTGAATACATCAATAAAACTCACTTGTCATACAAAATCATGGCATCGTTCTGTGCCTCCTGTCCATCATACTGGCCCTTTTTGGCAGCAAGTTGAGACTGGAAGTTATCTGCTGCCAACCAGAACTGTAAGATATTCACTGCATCCTCTTTTTCCATGTACTAGGAAGGAAAAATACAAAAAAAAGAAAAAAAGACTATAAACATATTTCTCTAACCATCTCTAATCCATAAGCCCATCCATTAAAAATATAAGACATACACAAAAAACAAAAATAAAAACAGATCCACTTGTTCAGTTCATGCCAGTCAGCAACTCACAGTTGCTTTTGAGACTGAAAAGTTGAAAGCCATTCTTGTAGGGGAAAAAAAAAAACTAACAAAAACCCCACCACACTGCTGGATACAAACTTAAGTGAACTGGAATAAGAATCACAGTAAAGATGATCAGTGGTCCCTCAGTAGCTAGCATACAAAAAGTAAACTAACCAGACCAAATCTTTTATACCTGATCATTTCCATCACTCCATGCAGCCTCAGTAACCTGAACAAATGCGGACTTACACTTACAGCAAAGAGAGGGAGTGAGAAAGCAAATCAACCGAAAGCTCTATTCTTGGGAGAGGCAGAGTGCAAGTGTGTATCTAAGTTAATGCTTTGTGAGCCTGGAAATCCTCCCCTCTCTACTTAATAGTCATTTGCTTTGCAACAAAAGAATTTCATTTGCCGAAACGTAACAAATACCATTATACTAAACTGTATGCCTCAAAGAAATTAATCTACTCATTGCTTGAGAAATCCTATCGAGTGGCTAAAGTAAAAGTGATGATAGCAAGAAAAAATTTACTCCTTTTCTTTCTCTCTTCTGAAGTCTGGTCTGCAAATACGTGGGCACTGGAATCAAGTATCAAATCTGTGGTTTTAAAATGGCTCCAGATAATTAAAAATATGCAGTCTCTTATAAGCAGAAGTTTGATTAAGTTTTTCAAAATTAGAGTTATTTTACACTGAATTTTCACGTTCTCTTTAATCTGACTAATATGCCATTAAAGTACTCTTGCCATTAGGTGTACAACATAAAAAAATTACTTCATTCCAATTGATCTTTTCAGAAATGATTTGGCTCTTCCATGTTATTTTCTATAGAGGGGGCCCCAGCATTTCTAGTTTAGAGGCTGGAATGCTCTAACAGAGTGTGAAAGGAAATGCAGACTTTACCTCAGAGAAATAAAAGAGGGCTGACTCACAGAAGAGAATGTCAGCCAGGTAAACAGTTCCACTGGTCAGCACTTCAATCTGGTATTTACAGAAATGGTGACTTCGCAGAAACTCACTAAAGTGCCTGCACATGGACAAAAAGGGAAAATTTGAGGGAATGACCAAGGAAAGAGCTTAACTGGGAAAAATATACTCTTTCCATTCTGTGCCTACTGTATCTTAAAAGCCTTGGTCCACACTACCTCCCTTCCCATGCTGTCCTTCCTGGTTCCTACACCTGGAAGTAATCTCTCCCGCCTCTTAGAAACTTTGTAGCTTTCCTCTGAGATGTGACACATGCTACCTCATATTACATGTAACCAAAGAACATACCCTATTTCTCTTAATAGGCTGTAACTTCCTTCAAAGCAGGTACTGCATCTAACTATGCCCTGCACAGAGCACCCTTTTCATAAATACTAAATGAATCAATATGCAGATTTTTTCCCTTAAAGGACATGCACCAGTAATTAATCTAAAAACAAACAAACAAACAAAAAACTTTGGAGACCGTTTCAACAAATCTACGTGGATTTAGTAATACAGCATCCATTAAGCTTAAAGCGTGCACTAACAAATTAGGATCTCTACCTGAACACATGCATTGCTTAAATAAATAAATTCTAATAGTCAAACTGTAGTTACAATCACCCCCAAATGACTTCATAATTTTAAAAACTTCTTTTAACTTAGGAAATATGAACATTAAAAACAAACATGTTTTATTTTTAAGAGTTCACATAATTTATATTTAAAAGACACTATGAACCAGGTAGTCTTAGATATGCCTA
This sequence comes from Phoca vitulina, assembly GCF_004348235.1. Lineage (NCBI taxonomy): Eukaryota > Metazoa > Chordata > Mammalia > Carnivora > Phocidae > Phoca > Phoca vitulina. The sequence continues at coordinate 10,148,952 of NW_022589750.1, read as the reverse complement.
TAAGATGTAAACATTCAAAATACTTAAGTCCTGAAAAATTGTTTGTTTGTAGTTGAGTGAACCCAAATCCCAAAACCCAAAATGTGAAAGTTTGAAATTAACTTACTCTTGCTCCATGGCACTAAAGACTACGGACTGTGCCAAAACAAAACAGTTGGGGTCCACCTGTCCATCTTCTCCACAAATCTTTGCTATAAAAGAAATGGTAAATAAATTCCTACTAAATCCAAATCATACATCTTTGTGAATCAGAGTAGGAAATAACTGGAGAGGTATAGAAATCAGAAAGTTTTAAATGGAGCTAAGAAAAATACAGGTGAACATATAATCTTGAGGTAGGAAAAGTCTTTCTAAGGACATATATAAAAGCAGAAATCAAAAGATTCAACAGCATAAAATTAATTTCTACACATTAACATACCCACAAAACGGAATTAAAAAGGAAGACTGGGGGAAAAAATTTGCAGCACCAATGACAGCTTACCCTGTATGTGATAGATTATTATCATTCATATATCAAGAGCTCCTACAAACTAGTAAGAAATGTCCCCAAAGAAAAAATGAGCAAAGGACATGAACAGATAGTTTGCAAAAGAACAAATATAGGGGTGCCTGGCTGGCTCAGTCAGAAGAGGATGCTCACTCGGGGTTGTGAGTTTGAGCCCCATGCTGGGTGTAGAGATTACTTAAAAAAATTAGGTAAACTTAAAAAAGAATAAATATAAAATGGCCAATATGAAAAGATATACACGCTCACTAGCAATCAAATAAATAGAACCACAAGTTAGAATAAGGAGACACCCTACCTTTTGTCTAGTAAACTGGCACAAATTGTTTTAAGAATGCATATGTTTAATTGTTTAACACTGCACTGCTTTGCTTGGGCAAGGACATGGGAAAACTGACACTAGTGTCAGTGAGAATATACTGGTATATTCTTTTCTGGAGAGCATTTTGGTACTTTATAGCATAAGCTTTAAAAATAAACATGCCCGTTCAATCAGCAATTCTATTTCTAAGATTGCAACCTAAAGAGTTATGATTTGTAAAAAGGCTTATCTGTAAAAAAGTTTACCAAAATTTATTTGGTAGAAAACATGAAATGTGCAAAAATTAGGAATTACCTAAGTAAATTGCAGCAATCAGTAAGCTGTTTAGCCAGCTATTAAATACGGCTGGAAAAAAACCATTCACCCACGATGTCTGGTTTCACTTTAAGTTCACGACCTTAGTGGGACCTTAATGAAACCCAAGGATCTTACTATAGTTTCTTGGTCCATTTACTCTCGTACTCTGCCAGACAACACACAACGCAACATTTCCTCTCTTTGAACACCTTAATGCCTCTTCTACTCTCTGTGCTGATGACTTTGCTTCCTACTTCATTAAGAAAATAGAAGCAATCAGAAATTTATTTCCATCACTTCCCACCACATCTGCCTCATACTCACCAGCTGTAGTCTGTGCTATACATATAGACTTGTTTGTATGCCATACCTTATATGCTTATAACACATCACCACAAAAACAAAACAAAAACCACTGTCCCTTGACTTAACATCCCCTTCCAGCTCATCTTTAGAGCAAAATGCCTCGTAAGAGTTGCTCATACCTGCTGTCTCCACTCCGCCTCCCGTTCTAAGACTCCTCTGGTTAAGTTTCTGTCTCCGGAGATCCAATGAAATTAAGATAACCGATGGACCAGTTTGTCCACAAGGTTGGCAAGTCCATTCCATTCCTAGTATTCATCTTATTTAACCTCTCAGCAGGATTTAACACACCTCTGATCACTCCCTGACTCCCAGAAACACTTTTTCCTTGGCTTCCAGAAAGAACTACTCTCCTGAGACAGGGTTCATATAGCAGAGCCAACTTTACAGGCTGCTACTCCTGAGTCTCCTTTGCTGGTTCTCCCTTGCTGGTTCTCCCTCACACACCCACCAGACTTGTGAATGTTAAGCCTGCCCCAAGACACAGTCCTTAGACCTCTAGTCTTCACTCACCATACTCACTCCGAGGATACTGTTATCCATGGCTCTAAACCCATCTATATGCTGATGACTTCCAAACATATCTCCAACCAAAGCCTCTCTCATCAACTCCTAGCACAGATATCCAACTGCATACTTGACATTCACCATTTGGGTGCCTACAAACCCCAACTCCTGATTTTTCTCTTAAGCTATGACTCCTACGATCTTCTTGATCTTATAAGTGGCAATTTCACTCTCCCAGTTACTCAGGTTTTCAAAAAAATGAAGTCATGCTTGGTTCCTTTTTCCCTCACACCACTCACTTTCAAACCATCAGCAAACACTATCAGCTGTACCTTCGAAATATTTTTAACATCCTACCACTTCAAGGATTTGCAGAAGATGAAGGAGGCAGTGGAAGCATAGTTTTTGGGTTATTCTGAATCTCCATATAAAAAGGAAGTAATTAGACAGCAACATCCAAAACCCATGGATAACATTTACAACAAAACTAGGCAGGTGGGATACACAGTAACAGCTCAAGTGCAGACTTCTTCCAGCTGTCACGTATTTGAAGTACAGCTGTATTAGAATATTCCAACTGAAAGAGGAGGATACCGGGTAGGATTAAGAAGAATGAGGCTCAAAGAGGAAAAATGACTGGTCTAAAAACATACAGGTAATTAACATTTTAACTTTCTCAGATCCCTTAATTACTAAATGTTATCAACTTATACTTCCAAAGATTTTTTTCTCCTCATGGGATTATATCATTAATTTGATAAAGTTTAAGAAAAGGAAAAAAAGAACTGAAGTGATATTTCTTCTTTTTTTTTTTTTTTAGATTTTATTTATTTATTTGTCAAAGAGAGAAAAAGATAGAGAGAGAGAGAGCACAAGCAGGGGGAGCAGCAGGCTCCCCGCTGAGCAGGGAGCCCAACGTGGGGTTTGATCCCAGGACCCTGGGATCATGACCTGAGCCGAAGGCAGACGCTCAACTGACTGAGCTACCAGGTACCCCCCGGATATTTCTTTTTTTAAAAATTTTTTATTGTTATGTTAATCCCCATACATTACATCATTAGTTTTAGATATAGTGTTCCATGATTCATTGTTTGTGCATAACACCCACTGCTCCATGCAGAACGTGCCCTCCTCAATACCCATCACCAGGCTAACCCATCCTCCCACCCCCCTCCCCTCTAGAACCCTCAGTTTGTTTCTCAGAGTCCACGTCTCTCATGGTTCGTCAACCCCTCCGATTTCCCCCCCTTCATTCTTCCCCTCCTGCTATCTTTTTTTTTTTTCCTTAACATATATTGCATTATTTGTTTCAGAAGTACAGATCTGAGATTCAACAGTCTTGCACAATTCACAGCGCTTACCAGAGCACATAACCTCCCCAGTGTCTATCACCCAGCCACCCCTTCCCTCCCATCCCCCACCACTCCAGCAACCCTCAGTTTGTTTCCTGAGATTAAGAATTCCTCATATCAGTGAGGTCATATGATACATGTCTTTCTCTGACTGACTTATTTCGCTCAGCATAATACCCTCCAGTTCCATCCACGTCGTTGCAAATGGCAAGATCTCATTCCTTTTGATGGCTGCATAATATTCCATTGTATATATATACCACCTCTTCTTTATCCATTCATCTGTCGATGGACATCTTGGCTCTTTCCACATTTTGGCTATTGTGGACATTGCTGCTATAAACATCGGGGTGCACGTACCCTTTCGGATCCCTACTTTTGTATCTTTGGGGTAAATACCCAGTAGTGCAATTGCTGGGTCATATGGTAGCTGTATTTTCAACTGTTTGAGGAACCTCCATACTGTTTTCCAGAGTGGCTGCACCAGCTTGCATTCCCACCAACAGTGTAGGAGGGTTCCCCTTTCTCTGCATCCCCGCCAACATCTGTCATTTCCTGACTTGTTAATTTTAGCCATTCTGACTGGTGTGAGGTGGTATCTCATTGAGGTTTTGATTTGGATTTCCCTGATGCTGAGCGATATTGAGCACTTTTTCATGTGTCTGTTGGCCATTTGGATGTCTTCTTTGGAAAAATGTCTGTTCATGTCTTCTGCCCATTTCTTGATTGGATTCTTTGTTCTTCGGGTGTTGAATTTGATAAGTTCTTTATAGATTTTGGATACTAGCCCTTTATCTGATATGTCATTTGCAAATATCTTCTCCCATTCTGTCCGTTGTCTTTTGGTTTTGTTGACTGTTTCCTTTGCTTTGCAAAAGCTTTTTATCTTGATGAAGTCCCAATAGTTCATTTTTGCCCTTGCTTCCCTTGCCTTTGGCGATGTTTCTAGGAAGAAGTTGCTGCGGCTGAGGTCAAAGAGGATGCTGCCTGTGTTCTTTAGGATTTTGATGGACTCCTGTCTCACATTGAGGTCTTTCAACCATTTGGAGTCTATTTTTGTGTGTGGTGTAAGGAAATGGTCCAGTTTCATTCTTCTGCATGTGGCTGTCCAATTTTCCCAACACCATTTGTTGAAGAGACTGTCTTTTTTCCATTGGACATTCTTTCCTGCTTTGTCAAAGATTAGTTGACCATAGAGTTGAGAGGGTCCATTTCTGGGCTCTCTATTCTGTTCCACTGATCTATGTGTCTGTTTTTGTGCCAGTACCATACTATCTTGATGATGACAGCTTTGTAATAGACCTGGAAGTCCGGAATTGTGATGCCGCCAGCTTTGCTTTTCTTTTTCAACATTCCTCTGGCTATGCGGGGTCTTTTCTGGTTCCATACAAATTTTAGGATTATTTGTTCCATTTCTTTGAAGAAAGTGGATGATATTTTGATGGGGATTGCATTGAATGTGTAGATTGCTCTAGGCAGCATTGACATCTTCACAACATTTGTTCTTCCAATCCATGAGCATGGAACGTTTTTCCATTTCTTTGTGTCTTCCTCAATTTCTTTCATGAGTATTTTATAGTTTTCTGAGTACAGATCCTTTGCCTCTTTGGTTAGATTTATTCCTAGGTATCTTATGGTTTTGGGTGCAGTTGTAAATGGGATCGACTCCTTAATTTCTCTTTCTTCTGTCTTGTTGTTGGTGTATAGGAATGCCACTGACTTCTGTGCATTGATTTTATACCCTGCCACTTTACTGAATTCCTGTATGAGTTCTAGCAGTTTTGGGGTGGAGTCTTTGGGGTTTTCCACATAAAGTATCATATCATCTGCAAAGAGTGAGAGTTTGACTTCTTCTTTGCCGATTCGGATGCCTTTTATTTCTTTTTGTTGTCTGACTGCTGTGGCTAGGACTTCTAATACTATGTTGAATAGCAGTGGTGATAGTGGACATCCCTGCCGCGTTCCTGACCTTAGGGGGAAAGCTCTCAGTTTTTCCCCATTGAGAATGATATTCGCTGTAGGTTTTTCATAGATGGCTTTTATGATATTGAGGTATTTACCCTCTATGCCTATACTCTGAAGAATTTTGATCAAGAAAGGATGCTGTACTTTGTCAAATGCTTTTTCTGCATCTATTGAGAGGATCATATGGTTCTTGTTCTTTCTTTTGTTAATGTATTGGATCACGTTGATTGACTTGCGGATGTTGAACCAACCTTGCAGCCCAGGGATAAATCCCACTTGGTCGTGGTGAATAATCCTTTTAATGTACTGTTGGATCCTATTGGCTAGTATTTTGGTGAGAATTTTTGCATCCATGTTCATCAGGGATATTGGTCTGTAGTTCTCCTTTTTAATGGGGTCTTTGTCTGGTTTTGGGATCAAGGTAATGGTGGCCTCATAAAACGAGTTTGGAAGTTTTCCTTCCATTTCTATTTTTTGGAACAGTTTCAGAAGAATAGGTATTAATTCTTCTTTAAATGTTTGGTAGAATTCCCCTGGGAAGCCATCTGGCCCTGGGCTTTTGTTTTTTGGGAGATTTTTGATGACTGCTTCAATTTCCTTAGTGGTTATAGTCTGTTCAGGTTTTCTATTTCTTCCTGGTTCAGTTTTGGTAGTTGATACATCTCTAGGAATGCATCCATTTCTTCCAGGTTATCTAATTTGCTGGCAAAGAGTTGCTCATAATACGTTCTTATAATTGTTTGTATTTCTTTGGTGTTGGTTGTGATCTCTCCTCTTTCATTCATGATTTTGTTGATTTGGGTCATTTTTCTTTTCTTTTTGATAAGTCTGGCCAGGGGTTTATCAATCTTGTTAATTCTTTCAAAGAACCAGCTCCTAGTTTCGTTGATCTGTTCTACTGTTCTTTTAGTTGCTATTTCATTGATTTCTGCTCTGATCTTTATTATTTCTCTTCTCCTGCTGGGTTTAGGCTTTATTTGCTGTTCTTTCTCCAGCTCCTTTAGGTATAGGGTTAGGTTGTGTACTTCACACCTTTCTTGTTTCTTGAGAAAGGCTTGTATTGCTATATACTTTCCTCTTAGGACTGCCTCTGCTGCATCCCAAAGATTTTGAATAGTTGTGTTTCCATTTTCATTGGTTTCCATGAATTTTTTTAACTCTTCTTTAATTTCCTGGTTGACCCATTCATTCTTCAGTAGGATGCTCTTTAGCCTCCATGTATTTGAGTTCTTTCCGACTTTCCTCTTGTGATTGAGTTCTAGTTTCAAAGCACTGTGGTCTGAAAATAGGCAGGGAATGATCCCAATCTTTTGGTACTGGTTGAGATCTGATTTATGACCTAGGATGTGATCGATTCTGGAGAACGTTCCATGGGCACTAGAGAAGAATGTGTATTCCGTTGCTTTGGGATGGAATGTTCTGAATATATCTGTGAAGTCCATTTGGTCCAGTGTGTCATTTAAAGTCTTTATTTCCTTGTTGATCTTTTGCTTAGACGATCTGTCCATTTCAGTGAGGGGGGTGTTAAAGTCCCCCACTATTATTGTATTGTTGTCGATGTGTTTCTTTGCTTTTGTTATTAATTGCCTTATATAATTGGCTGCTCCCATGTTAGGGGCATAGATATTTACAACTGTTAGATCTTCTTGTTGGATAGACCCTTTAAGTAGGATATAGTGTCCTTCCTCATCTCTTATTACAGTCTTTGGTTTAAAATCTAATTTGTCTGATATAAGGATTGCCACCCCAGCTTTCTTTTGGTGTCCATTAGCATGGTAAATGGTTTTCCACCCCCTCACTTTCAATCTGGGGGTGTCTTTGGGTCTAAAATGAGTCTCTTGCAGACAGCATATCGATGGGTCTTGTTTTTTTATCCAATCTGATAGCCTGTGTCTTTTGATTGGGGCATTTAGCCCATTTACATTCAGGATAACTATTGAAAAATAGGAATTTAGTGCCATTGTATTGCCTGTAAGGTGACTATTACTGTATATTGTCTGTGTTCCTTTCTGGTCTATGTTGCTTTTAGGCTCTCTCTTTGCTTAGAGGACCCCTTTCAAGATTTCTTGTAGGGCTGGTTTCGTGTTTGCAAATTCCTTTAGTTTTTGTTTGTCCTGGAAGCTTTTTATCTCTCCTTCAATTTTCAATGACAGCCTAGCTGGATATAGTATTCTTGGCTGCATATTTTTCTCATTTAGTGCTCTGAATATATCCTGCCAGTCCTTTCTGGCCTGCCAGGTCTCTGTGGACAGGTCTGTTGCCAATCTAATGTTTCTACCCTTGTAGGTTACAGATCTCTTCTCCCGAGCTGCTTTCAGGATTTTCTCTTTGTCTCTGAGACTCGTAAGTTTTACTCTTAGCTGTCGGGGAGTTGACCTATTTTTATTGATTTTGAGAGGGGTTCTCTGTGCCTCCTGGATTTTGATGCCTGTTTCCTTCCCCAAATTAGGGAAGTTCTCTGCTATAATTTGCTCCATTATACCTTCTGCCCCTCTCTCTTTCTTCTTCTTCTGGGATCCCAATTATTCTAATGTTGTTTCATCTTATGGTATCGCTTATCTCTCGAATTCTGCCCTCGTGATCCAGTAGTTGTTTATCTCTCTTTTTCTCAGCTTCTTTATTTTCCATCATTTGGTCTTCTATATCACTGATTCTCTCTTCTGCCTCATTTATCCTAGCAGTTAGCACCCCCATATTTGATTGCACCTCATTAATAGCCTTTTTGATTTCTACTTGGTTAGATTTTAGCTCTTTTACTTCTCCAGAAAGAGTTTCTCTAATAACTTCCATGCGTTTTTCAAGCCCAGCTACTATCTTTAAAGTATGATTCTGAACTCTAGATCTGACATCGTACTAATGTCCGTATTGAGTAGGTCCCTGGCAGTCGGTACTACCTCTTGTTCTTTTTGTTGAGGTGATTTTTTCCGTCTTGTCATTTCGTCCAGAGGAGAACAGATTAATGAGAGAACAAAATGCTAACAGGGTAACAACGTTCCCAGAAAATATACTCTAAACAAATCAGAAAAGACCTGAAGCAGTGGGAAAAGAAAGGGAAAGAGAGAAAAAAGGAAAAAGAAAAAAAAAAAAAGAAAAAGATAAAGATAAAAACAAACAAAAACAGAATAAAACAAAAAAAAACAGAATGTGATCAAATATGATCAGGCTGGTATATAGATCAGTGCCATACACTAGATTTTGGGTGTATTGTGGTCTGTTAGAAGAAAGTGCCTCCCAAAATTTTAAAGAAAGAAAAACTTATATATGTACAAAAATAAGGGTTGATATGATGAAGGGATGGAATATGACTGTAAAGATGGAAATTATAAAAAATTTTATAAAAGGAATTGATAAGAAGATGTTTGAAAAAAGAAAGTGGATTTAAAAAAAAAAAAAGGAAAAAAAGGGAGAGAATGGGATCAGGCAGGCGAGTAGGAAAAAAACCATACACTAGAGATTTAGGGTATATTTTGATCTGTTAGAAGAGACTATCTCAAAATTTTAAAGAGAGAACAACTTATATATATATATGCCAAAAATACAGGTAACTACTATGAAGGGATAGAATATGACTCTAAAAATGAAAAATAAAAATGTTTTTTTTAAAAAAGGGATTGATAAGATGTTGGTTGAAAAAGGGAAAAAGAAAAATTCACACACAAAAAAAAGACAGTTAAAAAAAAAATTAACTTTGAAAGACTAAGGAATCATGGTAAAAAAGCCATGAATTCCACGTGCATTATTCCCCTAGCGCTGGAGTTCTGCCGTTCTCATTGATCGGTAGACTTGGTCTTGGCTGTCTGTTCTCGCTGATCTTCTGGGGGAGGGGCCTGTTGCCGTGGTTCCCAAATGTCTTTGCCGGAGGCGGAATTGCCCCGCCCTTGCCATCAGGGCTAAGTAATCTGCTCGGGTTTGCTCTCGGGAGCTTTTGTTCCCTGCAAGCTTTCCATGCAGCTTTGGAGGCGGAGAGTGAAAATGGTGGCCTCCCAGTCTCTGCCCCGGAGGAGCCGAGAACTCGGGGCCCCGCTCCTCAGTGAGCCCCCAGAGAAAAGCTGTCAGTCACTCCCGTCTCCCCGGTCTCCGGCCTCACTGCATGCTCACCCGGCCTGTGACCGCGCGTTTCTATCTCTGGCACCCGACCCCGTGTGGAGTCTCCAAACCCAGCAGATCCCTGCGGTGCACTCCCGCGCCGCTCCTCCCGGGGGAAAAAGGTGAGTCTCCCCGGATCTGCCGCTTGTTGGGTCCCTGCTGGAGGAGCAGTGGCCCGACTGTGCCGCGGATCACGGTTTATGGCAACCCCAAGCTGAGAGCCCGCTCCTCGGCTCTGTCTCTGCAGCCGGCTTCCCCGCTCCAATACCTGGGAGCTCTGCCGCACTCAGGCACCCCCGGTCTTTCTGTGTCTCCGAGGGTCCTGAGACCACACTGTCCCGCGAGGGTTCCACCCCCTGCTTAGCCACCGGAGTGACATCCCTCAGCGGGGCCGACTTCTAAAAGTTCCGATTTTGTGCTCCGCAGCTCTATCACTTGCCAAAAGCGGCCGACGGAGGCCCCCTCCCCCGCCGTCTATCCTCCCGAATACCGCCTCGGATTCATTTCTCCGCACGTCCTACCTTCCAGAAAGTGGTCGCTTTTCTGTTCAGAGAGTTGTTGCTCTTCTTTTCTTTGATCTCCTGCTGAGTTCGTAGGTGTTCAGAATGGTTTGATCCCTATCCAGCTGAATTCCTGAGAGGAGACGAAATCCAGGTCTCCTACTCCTCTGCCATCTTTGATATTTCATTTTTAAATGTAATTTATTTGGCTCAAAAATCCCCCTTTCTGGAACCCTCCTACACTGTTGGTGGGAATGCAAGCTGGTGCAACCACTCTGGAAAACAGTATGGAGGTTCCTCAAAGAGTTGAAAATAGAGCTACCATATGATCCAGCAATTACACTACTGGGTATTTACCCCAAAGATACAAAAGTAGGGATCCGAAGGGGTACGTGCACCCCGATGTTTATAGCAGCAATGTCCACAATAGCCAAACTGTGGAAAGAGCCAAGATGTCCATCGACAGATGAATGGATAAAGAAGAGGTGGTATATATATACAATGGAATATTATGCAGCCATCAAAAAGAATGAGATCTTGCCATTTGCAACAACGTGGATGGAACTGGAGGGTGTTATGCTGAGTGAAATAAGTCAATCAGAGAAAGACATGTATCATATGACCTCACTGATATGAGGAATTCTTAATCTCAGGAAACAAACTGAGGGTTGCTGGAGTGGTGTGGGGTGAGAGGGATGGGGTGGCTGGGTGACAGACATTGGGGAGGGTATGTGCTATGGTGAGCGCTGTGAATTGTGTAAGACTGTTGAATCACATATCTGTACCTCAAACAAATAATACAATATATGTTAAAAAAAAAAAAAGAGGAAGACAGCAGGAGGGGAAGAATGAAGGGGGCGGAAATCGGAGGGGGAGATGAACCATGAGAGATGATGGACTCTGGAAAACAAACTGAGGGTTCTAGAGGGGAGGGGGGAGGGAGGATGGGTTAGCCTGGTGATGGGTATTAAAGAGGGCATGTTCTGCATGGAGCACTGGGTGTTATATGCAAACAATGAATCATGGAACACTACATCAAAAACTAATGATGTAATGTATGGTGATTAATATAACAATAAAAAATTTAAAACAAAATCCTCCTTTCTCCCCTACCCCAGACAGTTTGGTTATTCACTGGTAAAAATGAATCCTCAAAGGAATCACTAGCCAACCAATTCCTCAAATAGCCAAACTGTAATCAGTTAGGACACCCTAGTTGTATTATTATATAGGAAATGTTGGTCTAGAGAAGTCTGGAAGATGGCAGCAACAAATTCCCACATAAAAATAGAGGAACTACATAGAAAAGCCAAAATCCAATGACAACATTTGCAACAAAACAGCATGAAAACCCAAAATATAAGCAAATGGGGACAAACAACCACCAGCCACAAGACCTACATGTTATAGGCCTCTGTGTGGAAGAAAGAAAAAGAAAACAATGGGGCCAGCATCTGATGGGCCCCAAAATAGCCCACAGTTGTTCAATGGTAAGTATAGTGGGCCAATTTAAGAACGACAGCTCAGACAGGTTTTACTGTGTCCAATGATGAATGAGTCAAAGTATCTATGGTAAAGATTTAAAGAGCCCCAGACTGGAAAGAATCAGTGAGGAGCAGAAAAACACGCAGAATAACATGATTTATTTCATAAATCAAAAACATAAAGTCCCTGTAATAAAAATATAAAACTCAGTACTAGGACTTGATGGGACTATAATAAATATTTATTTAATCAACAAACAAACCACAGTCACCTGTGATTACAGGTGCACCTAAGGTCCTGATACAACACAGCAAAAACTTTCAATCTTTTTCTTACTATGACCTACAGAGAAATAGATATACGTGACACAGTATACATATACGTATATGAAAACAATGTTCTGAAATGATGTTTATTTGCCCTTATTACCGAGCACCTCAATTTTTCTATTCTAGTCTTTTTTTTTTTTTTTGGGCAGGAAGCTGAGGTCTAAGAGGAGACTGGTCTGAATTTACAGTTTGAAAAACACTGCGTGTCTGAGCTGTGTTACTCTGAGCAAATTATTTACCCTCTTTGTGCTTCCGATTCCTCATTTATAAAATAGTAATTATATTTACGTTACAAGGTTCTTTAGAAAATTAGAGTTTATCCATGGAAAGCACCTACAATGCTGTCTGAGACACAGTGAGCACTCAATAAATGTGTGCTATTATTGTTCCCTTGCCACTGTTGTTATCTGAGTCAAAGTCTAAGAATTTGGGTCCAACATACAAGAGAGGAAAATTTCAAGTGAGATACAGTTCATACAATAAAGTGCTCTGAAAACAGACTAGGAAAGGATATGTTGAATTCCATGTTCATAAAAAATCTCTTAGTTAATAACCAAAAACATGCTTTTTTTTTTTTTTTGCCATAGCTTCAAGCACTGCTTACCTATGATGTCATTTCTCATTGCTTCTGTAATTGGTATCGGTTTAGCAGCATCTGGAGATATATATTTGGTAAAAGTATTCACTGCATCTTGTTCTATACCTGCAAGGGAAGAAGGGGACAACTTCAAAATTTAAAGAGCAACTTGGACGAGTAATGGACTAGAATCATGAAGAGCACAGCTGTTTGCGGTACGACCAAGCACACACACTCACACAAATACATATACGTGTATTACAAATATGTAACAACGTATTTAGGACAAAACAGCCTCCAGCATGTTACATTTTCACTGTTTGGTTTGTACAACAGAGTTCTATGTGAATCCCCCCCTGCCACTCCCCATCTAAACTCATGAGCTCCATAACAGCAATTACTTCTGCATGTTCTCTTTCCATGTGTCTTCTTCAAAGTCTCAACCTGAGGGACTTGCACAGCAATGTAACAGCAAGGGCTATTAAAAATAAAAAAATAATGGGGTGCCTGGGTGGCTCAACTGGTTAAGCAACTGCCTTTGGCTCAGGTCATGATCCGAGGGTCCTGGGATCGAGCCCCGCATCGGGCTCCCTGCTCGATGGGAAGCCTGCTTCTCCTTCTCCCACTCCCCCCTGCTTGTGTTCCCTCTCTCGCTGTCTCTCTCTGTCAATTAAATAAATAAAATCTTAAAAAAATATATTTATAAACCTACACTTAAAATATTTTACAAAATTATTTCACGTTTATGAATAAATCTGTTTAACTTTCAACAACCTTAGAAGGTTAAAACAATGGATCTCAAACTTTTTAGTTTCAGGACTTCTTTGCAACCCTAAATTACTGAGGAACCTAAAGAACTTTTGTTAATGGGAGTTTTATCTATAGATATTAAGGTATTAGAAATAAAAAAACAAGAAAAATTACTGACTCAAAGTTAACAATACTAAATCTTTTGTAAGTTAAATACATTTTTTTATGGAAAAAAACTATTTTCCAAACTGAAAAAAATTACTGAGGGCATTATTTTCCATTTTTGCAACACTCTGTCTTGATACGAAACTGCTATGTTTTCATATCTGCTTTGACATTCAATCTGCTGTGCTATTTTGTGTTGGCTGAAGTCTATTTTGATAGTGATATAATAAATATATGTATATATATATTTACACACATACATACATATAGTCTTCATCCTTGCTTCTGGCAGAGAGCTTTTCTAAAACCCCTGGAATTTCCTGAGTGGGAGGGGTGAGAGAAGCATATTTTGTTATTCATAATAAGCCTCTTTCAACCATAGGGAAGTTTATGGTTGAGGTGACTTGCAGAATGGGGCTGGCTGCCAGAGGAACCAACCATGTGATTACAGCACTGGAACTTTCAGCCCCACTTCCCATCCTCCAGGGAGGGTAGAAGGGCTGGGGATCATCAAGTTAATCACCAATGGCCAATAATTTAACCAATCATGCCCACGTTATAGAACCATAAAACCCCTGAATGAAGTGGTTCAGAGAGCTTCTGGGTTGGTGAATGCATCCATTTGCTGGAAGGGTGGCACATCCCAACCCCACAAAGACAGGGGCTCCTGCACTTGGGATCCTTCTTTATTTTTTAAATCCATGGTTTTTTTTAAATGTTATTTCAGCTTTTTTTTTTTTTTTTTTTTAAAGATTTTATTTATTTATTTGACAGAAACACAGCGAGAGAGGGAACACAAGCAGGGGGAGCGGGAGAGGGAGAAGCAGGCTTCCCGCAGAGCAGGGAGCCCGATGTGGGGCTCGATCCCAGGAGCCTGGGATCATGACCTGAGCCGAAGGCAGACACTTAACGACTGAGCCACCCAGGTGCCCTTGGGATCCTTCTTGACCTTGCCCTCTGCACCTCTTCACTTGGTGGTTCATCTGTATGCTTTATAATGTACTTTATAATAAACCACTAAAGGGTTCCCTAGGTTCTGTGAGCTATTTTAAAAGATTACTGAACATGAGGAGAGGTTGTGGAAACCCCGGATTTATACAGCTGGTTGGCCAGAAGTATCGGTGACAACTTGAACCTTGCAGCTGGCATCTGAAATGGGGGCAATCTTGGGGGACTGAGCCCTTGACCTGTGAGGTCGGCACTAACTCTGGGTAGTTAGTGCCGGAATGAATTAAACTGTAGGACCCCACAGAGAACTGGAGAATTGCTTGGTGTGGAAAACCCACACATGTCAGAAGTGTTGTGAATGGAGAAATGGTTTTCTTTTATCTATATTAAGAAAATCTGGCCTCAGACATGCAGAGATGGGAAAAGGAGTATTTTAACAGCTTTTTGAAATCACTGTGAAGATATTCTTCTTTGATACTACACCAAAACTTGACAAGTGGTAGTTTCTTAAAGGTTAGTTAGAATGTGGAAGTGCAAACCAGATCAGTGAACTTGTCTGTTACATTAAAATCCAATGGTCTATCTTCCATGGTAAGTAGATCTTTTTACTCATGATTTTATGACATCATATATTTTTTAAATTTTGGAAAATATTGGTTCACTGGCTTATGCAGGCCTTCCAAATGTTGATACACTGCATCATATAATGTAAAAAAAGAAATCACATTAATATCACCAATCACCTTATCAGAACCCTCTTTATTTTATTTATTTTTTTAAGATTTTATTTATTTATTTGAAGAGAGAGACACAGCGAGAGAGGGAACACAAGCAGGGGGAGTGGCAGAGGGAGAAGCAGGCCTCCCGCCGAGCGGGGAGCCTGATGCAGGGCTCGATCCCAGGACCCTGGGATCATGACCTGAGCCGAACGCAGATGCTTAATGACTGAGCCACCCAGGCACCCCATCAGAACACTCTTTAAAGCTGCCAAAGCACAGGGTGGTGAATACAAGTTTCCCAAAATTCTAATTTTCACTTGAAAAGCTTACATTTTACCAAGGGCAATAAATACTGTCGGCTGTTTTCCATGAAATGACAAGCTCACTTCATTCATTTCCAAGAAAACACCTGGCAAATACCCATGTCTGTGCAACCACAGTCATTCTTTGGAGTAAAAATGGTATTCCATTTAAAAAGCAGCTAATTGAGGGGCAGCTGGGTGGTTCAGTCAGCTGAGTGTCTGACTCTTGGTTTCAGCTCAGATCATGATCTCAGGGTTGTGAGATCAAACCCCGTGTCAGACTCTGCGCTCAGCATGGAATCTGCTTCAGATTCTCTCTCCCTCTCCCTCCTGTTTGCGTGCTCTCTCTCAAATAAATAAATAAAATCTTCAAAAAAAAAAAAAAAGCAGCTAACTGAGTTCACAAAAGCAGTCAAATACACATGTACTTTTCCTTAGAACAAGTAGTATACTTGAGTATGCAGAAGTGCTTCTGCATACTTCCCACTTCATCACACATCTTACAAAACCACATACCCATGCTATGAGCACTGGGTGTTGTATGTAAGTGTTGATCACTATATTGTACATCTGAAAATAATATTACATTGTATGTTAACTAACTGGACTTTATGAGAGAGAGAGAGTACAAGCAGGGGGAGTGGCAGGAAGAGGGAGAAACAGGCTCCTGCTGAGCAGAGAGCCCGACGTGGGGCTCTGTCCCAGGACCCTGGGATCATGACCTGAGCCTAAGGCAGACACTTAACTGACTGAGCCACCCATGTGCCTGACAAACTGGACTTTAAATAAGAAAATCAAAAATAAAATAAAATAAAATTTGTATCTTAAAAAAAAAACCAACCCATATACCCAAGGGTTTAGATTTAACAAAATTAATTATCTACTTCCCCAAAGACAGCTTTAAGTAAAACTGGCACTTAGTTTTACTGGAAGTATGTAGCAGCACAAAATGACTATTAGTACAATTTGGCCCAGCGCCAGCAGGTTTTCCCAGTTGCCTTTGCCCCATCATTACAAATGTCAACACAGTGAAAAAGACAAATACCATCTCAGAATTATTATGGAAACAGTTTTGACTAAATGGACCCTGTTGAAAAAAATCTCTAGGGACCCTCTATGGGCATGCAAACCATACTTTGAGAACCCCTGGGTTAACAGAACAGTTGTTTTTTTTTTTAAGAATAGATTATTATCCCTATTTTTACAGAAAAAAACCCACCTTATGTATAAAAAACTAAAATGCTCTATTTGAGTTAAAGTGCTGGGGTGAGGGTGGGGCCAGGGAGAAGCAAAAACATAGTTTTTGTATGTGACTGAAGTTGTTATCAGCTTAACATAGATCGCTATAAGATCTTTTATGTAAGTCCCATGGTGACCACAATGAAAATACCTATGGAAGATATGCAAAAGAATGAGAAAGAAATCAAAGCATGTCACTACATAAAAACAAGGGAACACAAAGGAAGACAGCAAGAGAGGAAGAGAACGAAAAAGACCTAAAAGTCACTCAGAAAAGTAATGAACAAGATGGCAACGGTAAATCCTACCCTATCAATAAGTACTTTAAATGTAAATGGATTCAGGGGCACCTGGGTGGCTCAGACGGTTAAGCGTCTGCCTTCGGCTCGGGTCATGATCTCAGGGTCCTGGGATCGAGCCCCGCATCGGGCTCCCTGCTCAGCAGGGAGCCTGCTTCTCCCTCTGCCTCTACCTTGGAGCGTTGGTGGTATAGTGGTTAGCATAGCCGCCTTCCTCTGCCTCTACCTGCTGCTTCCTCTGCTTGTGCTTGCTCTGTCAAAAATAAATAAAATTAAAATAAAATAAAACAAAATAAACTACCATGGAACTTCTGGATGTTTCCAGTGATGTACATATTAAAAAAAAAAAAAAAGAAATGTAAATGGATTCAATTCCCCAAAAGACATAGAGAAGCTGAATGTATTTTAAAAAAAATAAAAAAAAATAACCAAGATCCCACTACATGCTGTTACAAGAGACTCAATTTAGATTTAAGGACAAACAGGCTGAAAGTGAAGGAATGGAAAAAGATATTCCAGGTAAAATAGTAACCAAAAGAGAGCAGGGGGAAGGGGACTAACCTTGTATCAGACAAAACAGACTAAGTCAAAAACTGTCACAAGAGACAATGATAAAAGGGTCAATACACCAAGAAGATATAACAATGATAAATATATATGTACCCAACATCAGAGCATCTAAATATATAAAGCAACCACTGACAGAAGCGAAGGAAGAAATAAACAGCAATACAATGACTTCAATACTTCATTTTCAATAATGAATACAGAACATCCAGACAGGAAATCTGGAAGGAAAGAGGACTTAAACACCACAGACCAAATGGACCTAACAGACATATACAGAACGTTCCACCCTACAGCAGCAGAATAGAATACACATTCTTCTCAACACATTCAGATCACTCTCTAAGACCGATCACGTTAGGTCACAAAACAGGTCTTAAATTTAAGAAGACAGATGGGCGCCTGGGTGGCTCAGTTGGTTAAGCGACTGCCTTCGGCTCAGGTCATGATCCTGGAGTCCCGGGATCGAGTCCCGCATCGGGCTCCCTGCTCTGCAGGGAGTCTGCTCCTCCCTCTGACCCTCCCCCCTCTCATGTGCTCTCTCTCTCATTCTCTCTCTCTCAAATAAATAAATAAAATCTTTAAAAAAAAAAAAAAAAATTTAAGAAGACAGAAATCATATCAAGTATCTTTCCCAACCTCAATGGAATAGACTCAGAAATCAAACACAAAACAAAAACTAGAACATTCAGAAATATATGGAAATTAAACAATATACTCTTGAACAACCAATGAGTTGAAAAAGAAATTGAAAAGGAAATTTAAAAAATATCTTGAGACAAATGAAAACACAAAATACCAAAATTTTATGGGATGCAGTAAAACCAGTATCAAGGGGGACATTTATAGCTATAAATGCTTACATTAAGAAAGTAGATCTCAAAGAACCTAACTTTACACCAGATGCTAGAAATAACAAATTAAGCAATTAAGCATAAAGTTAGAAGGAAGAACAATTAGAGAAGAAACAAATAAAATACAGAATAGAAAAACAGTGGAAAAAAAAATCAATGAAAAAGTTGGTTTAAGATCAACAAAATTGACCAACTTTTAGCTAGACTAAAATAAAAAGACAACTCAAACAAAATAAAAAATGAAAGGAGATATTACAACTGCTGCCACAGAGCTAGAAGTATCATAAGACACTTATGATATGCCAACATATCATATGCCAATAATATGCCAACAAATTAGACATATGCCAACAACTCAGAAGAAACAAATTCCTAGAAACATACAACCTACTAAGACTGAATCACCAAGAAACAGAGAAATTGAACACATCTATAATTTGTAAGGAGATTGATTCAGTAATCAAAAACCCTTCCAACAAAGAAAAGCCCAGGAACAGATGGCTTCACTGGTGAATTCTACCACATTTAAAGAAGAATTAACAATAATCCTCAAACTCTTTCCAACAAAATTAAAAAGAAAGAACACTTTCAAACAAACTCATTTTATGAGGCCAGCATTACCCTAACACCAAAGCCAGACAAAGATACTACAAGAAAACTACAGAACAATATCCCTGATGAACACAGATATAAAAATCCTCAACAAAATACTAGCAAACAGAATTCAACAGTACATTAAAAGCATCACACACCATGACCAAGTGGATAGCCCAACATATGAAAATCAATTACATGACACACCACATCAACTCAACAGATGCAGAAAAAGCATTTAACAAAATTCAACACTCTTTCATTATTTAAAACTCTCAACACACTAGGAACAAAAGGAAATTACCTCAACATAATAAAGGCCATATATGGAACTCACAGCTAACATCCTACTCAGTCGTGAAAAACTCAAAGCTTTTCCTCTAATATTAAGGAATAAGGCAAGGATGCCCACTTTTAACTCCTCTATTCAACACAGTACTAGAAGTCTAGCCAAGGCTATTAGGATGGGGGGGGGGGTAGTATCCAAATTGGAAGGGAAGAAGTTACATTATTTCTATTTGCAGATGACTTTATCTTATATGTAGAAAACCCTGATGACTCCACAAAAAACTGATAGTTGAATTCAGAGTTACAGGATACAAAATCAACATACAAAAATTAGCTGCATTTCTATAGACTAACAATGAACTATCCTAATCAAAAAGGAAATTAAGCAAGCAATCCCATTTACAATAGCATCACAAAGAATAAAATACTTAGGAATAGACTTAACCAAGGAAGTGAAGGATCTGTACACTTAAAACTGTAACACATTGCTGAAAGAAATTAAAGAGGGCACAAATAAATGGAAAAACATCCCGTGTTCGTGAAATGGAAGACTTAATATTGTTAAGATGTCACTTCCCAAAGCGATCTACAGACTCAACACAACCCCAATCAAAATGTCAGTGGTATTTTTTTACAGAAATAGAAAAAACAATCCTAAAATTCATAAGGAACCACAAAGGACGTGAATAGCCAAAACAACCTTGAGAAAGAACAGAGCTGGAGGCATACACCTCCTGATTTCAAAATATATTATAAACCTACAATAATGAAAACAGTATGGTACTAGCATAAAGACAGACGTACAGGCCACAAGAACAGAACCACAACGAGATATCATCTCATACCTGTTAGGATGACCATTACAAAAAAAAAAGTTAACAAGTGTTAGTGAGATGTGGAGAAACTGGAGCCCTCATACACTGTTGGTGGGAATGTAAAATGGTGTGACTACTATGGAAAACAGTATGGAGACTCCTCAAAAAAACCTAAAAAAACAAAAACCTCTTATACCAGCCAGCAATGCCACTTCTGGGTATTTATTAAAAAAAAAAAATTGAAATCAGGATCTTCAAGAGATATTTGTACTCCCATTTCATTGCAGCATTATTCACAATTGCCAAGATACAGAAACAACCAAACGTCCATGGATAGGTACATGTATCAACAAAATGTGGTATATACATACAATGGAATATTGTTCAGCCATAAAAAGAAGGAAATCCTTCCATATGTGACAACATGAATGAACCTTGAGGATATCGTGCTAAATAAAATAAGCTAGTCACAGAAGGACAAATACTGCAGGATTCCACATACATAAGGTATCTAAGACAGTCAAACTCATAGAAGCAGAAAATAGAATAGTAGCTGTTAGGGGAAGGAGGAAGAAATAGAGAGCCACTGTTAACAGGTATAAAGTTTCACTACCCAAGATGAGTAAGTTCTAGAGATCTGCTATACAACATTGTATGTATAGTTAACAATGTCATACCATGTACTTAAAAATTTGTTAAGAAGGTAGAGTTCATATATCTTTTCTTACCACATCAAAAAAAAGAAAAAAGAATTCAGAGAAAAAAAGGGAAAGTCCAAGAGTTAGGACAAAAGCTCAGGTTTGACATCAGCACCAGTATTACCTCTAATATACAGAGCTATAAAAAGATATGTTTTGGGAAAGGGAAGTTGTGCTTGTGTGTAAATTAATCCTCTCTACAACCAGGGCCTCTATGAAAGGTATCATTTGTGAAGATTTGGGGGGGACTGTTCTGTCTTTAACCAGATATAACATAATCCAAGCTAAGTCCACTCTCTCAACAAACATTTATTGTATAGCCACTATGAGCAAATTGTTAATCAGAACAAAGACACTCGTTTTGCTGAAAATGTCTGTCAAAAAGCCTAAAAATCAGAACTTGGGTTGTTTCTCAGTTCTTGCTTTTCCACCATTAAAAATAGCTGCCAATCCCAGGCAAATGCTATAAGAAGTTGTAGAGACACTAATGCACATTTATTTTCTGGGCGATTAAACTCACTGAAAGAAGTTTTGACACCTTTAAATAAAACATTAACTATATTTCATTGCAGAAACCCTGAATGAAGTTATACCTTTCTTTTGGATCAGGAGAATTCACTTTTCATTTAAGAATAAAAGGACACTGGGGCGCCTGGGTTAAGTGTCTGCCTTCGGCTCAGGTCATGATCCCAGAGTCCCAGGATGGAGCCCCAGCTGGCCTCCCTGCTTAGTGGGGAGTCTGCTACTCCCTCTGACTCTCCCCCCTCTCATGTTCTGTTTCTCTCTCAAATAAATAAAATCTTAAAAAAAAAAAAGAAAAGAAAAGAAAAAAGAAATACTGGGCTAAGCTAAGATAAATGCTTTGGTCCAATTTCTAAAATACTCTTTTAATAAAAGAACAAAGGAACATAGAAATGCTTAAAACAACTGCTTTGTTTTTTAAAAACATACCTTTTAGGAACCTGTGAGGCCAGATTACTGGAAATAAAGAACTTTCCTTCAATTATTTGAGTGATCTCAAAATTCCATTTACTCAGTGTAGTATTTCACTAAGAAGTTTTAAAATTGTTAAATGGCTAGTACTTTTCTTTTAACTAAAACTAATCCTTAACCACAACAAACCCCAAAACACAAAACACCAACCAACTCCATGAGTTGATACAAATATATCCAGAACTTTACCAAGACTTTCCTGTAACCAAGGTACAACAGTATTTCATTAAAATGGATCTATTTTAATCCCCGATTTTAAAGACAAAGCTGTGATTAACAGATTTAAACATGAACAATAAAGTACAAAAGATAAAAATTTATTTATTTATTTATTTAACAGAGAGAGAGAGAGAGAGAGAGAGAGAGAGAGAGAGAGACAGCCACCAGAGAGGGAACACAAGCAGGGGGGAGTGGAGAGGGAGAAGCAGGCTTCCTGCGGAGCAGGACCCTGGAATCATGACCTGAGCCGAAGGCAGACGCTTAACGACTGAACCACCCAGGTGCCCCCAAAAGATAAAAATTTAAATAAAGAAATTCTTGGGGCCCCTGGGTGGCTCCCATCAGTTAAGCGACCGACTCTTAATTTTCGGCACAGGTCACGATCTCAGGATCATGAGATCAAGCCCTGATTCAGGCTCCATGCTCAGTGGGAAGTCTGCTTGAGATTCTCTCTCTCCCTCTCCCTTTGCCACCCCCCCCCCCGTGCTTGCTCTCTCTCTCTCAAATAATAAATAAATCTTAAAAAAAAAAGAAAGAAAGAAAAGAAATTCTTCAGACTACAAACTTCATGCAATGGACAAAAATTTTCCTGAATGCCCAGCCTGTGACTATTTCACTTATTTCTGCCTCCTTGATGTCCAGCACAGTACCTGGCATTACATAATAAGTGCATAATAAATATCCACTGAAAGAATAAACTTACCACAAATATCGGCTGAAAGAATTAATTTACTTGACACAGTAACACACTTTTTTCTATTATTTTAAATTAGCAGCATCTTATGAAAAAATTTGAAGTCAAAAATTCTTTTTAGTTAGAGGGAAGAGGTCTTGTGATAAAATGGCTTAAAACAGAGAAGAAAATCAAGGGAAGTGGGCTTCAGCACAAGGAACATGCAAGCCTATTCCTAAAAGACTCTGCATTAGTTACTCAAAGTGGCTATTAAGGAGAACGTGTTTCAGCCAAATGAAAAATTAACACATTTACTAACGTCAGCTCAGAAGAATGTATTTTGTTAACCTCCACCTCTTAGCACAAAGACCTTAAAACCAACTTAGTATCTATTTAAATGGAAGTACAAAACACCACTATGTCTTAAAGAAGTTACTCAGAAGAAATTACACATCAACTCTGAATTCTTAATCTTTAGTTACAAAAGCAATAGTCCATTACAAATTCCTTTTTTGGTAAAAGGAGTTATAAGGACATATTAAGAAAACCTTAGGCCACCTGAGAGTGATATAGGCAAATACAAAAAGTTTTTACAAGAAACAGAGTTTTCACCCTATGAGACCTGGAACCAGAAAGAGAAGAGTAGGCATTTCTATGCTCCAGAAAAGTTCTAAACACAAATATAAGAGGTGCTGACACATGGCCACCTTCTGTAGCTTAAGAGGCTTTAATACAATGAAAATAATTATAATAGGAACCACAGAGGCAGGTATTAAACCACTATCTTCCTAATGTATTTGCTTTTAAAGGGAAAACAGAAAATCCATATTCTGTGACTTGATTTGAAATCCTAAGGAGTGCACACAAAATAAGCACACTCCACCCTATCTCTCCCACAGAATGCAACTAAAAACACTGGACAAATTTATCTGAGGACCTAGAAAAGTAAATGGTAGCAGGCAGATAGAGAAAGGAAACCAGGACTCGAAGTACCACCATAACAGGGGCAAGTTTCCAACTTTCTGTTCCTCCAGAATCTCCCAGCCTGGACTCAAAAGCCGACACTGCACATCAGATGCACAAAGGAAGAGCTCCAGAGAAGCCCCCTATTTCTGGTCTAAGGAGCAGGAAGGGGACTCCTATGGATAACAGAGAGTGAGGGAAATCCCCGGGGCTTTTCTGTTCTATTCCTTTCACGCTAGTCTTGGTCCCCAGGGAATACCAGGCTAGCAATAGGGGCAAAGGCAGCAGCACTCAGGCAGGCTCCTAAAGCTCCCAAACCCCTGTTTGTTGACAGAGAAACTGCAGTCCCAGTAGGAAGAGGAGAATCCCTACTTCTTTTATCCTCTGTCTTCTTGCTGCTTGGCCACAGAGGCTGACATAGTCATGGAAAGTGAAGCCCCAACTTTTTAGCCAAACAACCAGGAAGGTGGGCTCCCCTACGCACCAGAAGCTGTTAGGGAGACTGCAGAAAGGGAGGTTCGTGAAAAGCTTATCAAGTTGTGTGTGTGCTCCTGGCCTCACACCTGAGCTGGGCATGCATGGACGTGACTGTAAGAGCATACGAAATGGTCTGAGAACTAACTGTGACCTTTCCAGACTGGATACTAGCAGGCATATATACAAGTAAAATCCAAAACATGAACGGACTCTGGAACCACAGCCTACAGAATGCTAGTTGGAACTTGTAGCCTGAACTTAACCAGGTGAATTGCTTGCTAAAGCAAAAATTTTTGCTTTTCTACAGGATTTAAACATGACCCAGAATCACAGAAGTCAAACTGTCCATAATACAATCCAAAATTAACTACCATTCAAAACCCCAGAAAATCCCATTATCTCACAAGGGAAAAGACAAGCAAGATGATACAGATGCTGGAATTATAGAACAAAGTTGTTGTTGTCGTTGTTGTTGTTTTTTAAGAAGCTATTATAGGGGTGCCAGGGTGGCTCAGTCGGTTAGGCATCCAGCTTTTAATTTCGGCTCAGGTCATGATCTCAGGGAAGTGGGATTGACCCCACATCAGGTTCTCTGCTGAGCGTGAGCCTGCTGGAGATTTTCTCTCTCTCTCTCCCTCTGCCCTTCCCCCACTTGCATGCTCGCTCTTAAAAAAAAAAAAAGAAAAAAAAGGTATTATAACCATTTCCCAAGGTCAAATACTCTTGAAACAAATGGAAAGATTGCCTCCACAAAGAAGATTTTAAAAAAAGAAACAAATGGAAACTTTAAAACCAAAATAATAATAATAATAATAACCCAAACTTAAAATTCACTGGAAAGACACAAAGCATGATGAAATGACAGAGGAAAGAATCAGTGAATCCAGAGATAATATGAACAGAAATCTTCTAAGCAGAATAGGAAAAAAATGAGAAAAAAGTACAGAGCCTCAAGGACCTGCAGCACAATGACAAAGATACAACATTTGGATCATTAAAGTTCCAGAAAAAAGGGAAAAAAATACAGTGCCCCAAGAATGTGAAAAACAATGGCTGAAAACTCACCCCCAAAACAGTAAAAACCAAACTTTTAAAATCAAGAAGTTCAGTGAACCTCAAATAGGAAAAATCTCAAAGAAATCCATACCCAAACACTATAACCAAATTGCTGAACATTAAAGATAGGGAAAATATTTCAAAAGCAGCTATAAAAAAGATATTAAATATAGAATAATAATGATTCCAAGACTGCAGATTTCTACCAGAAACCATGGAGGCCAGAGGCAATGAATCACCACTTTCAAAGTGGTAAAAGAAAAGAACTATCAACCCAGAATTATCTATCAAGCAAAAATTACTTCAAAATAAGGAGATTCTCAGATGGAAAATAACTGAGAAAATTCTCTGACAGCAGACTTGCTCTAAAAGAAATGCTAAAGCAATTCTTGAGACACTGGTAAGATGATAACAGAAATAACTCAATTTCAGGAATGAAGGAACAGCAACAGCTACAGCAAATATCTGGTTTAAATATAACTGACAATTTTTCTCCTTTTAAGTTCTTTAAATTGCGTACAAGTTGAAAGCCAAAGTCCTAACATTGTATGATGGGGTTTTCAACAAAAATAGATGACAAACTACACCACGTGAGTGGAAAGGAAAAGGGACCTAGGTGGTGTGCTCTACATTCCACTTAACGTGATAAAATGCTAATTTTAAGTAGACCGTGTAGGTATATATATATTGTAATCCCTAGAGAAACCACTAAAAACCTATACAAAGTGATATAATCAAGAACTCATGGGGTGCCTGGGTGTCTCAGTCAGCTGGGTGTCTGCCTTGGCTCGGGTCATGATCTCAGGGTTCTGGGATTGAGCCCAACGTTGGGCTCCCTGATCAGCGGAGAGTCTGCTTCTCCCCCACAGCTTTTGTTCTCTCTCTCTCCTCTCAAATAAAAAAAAGAAAAAAAATCTTTTAAAAAAATTCATAATTTCTTAAAAAAAGAAAAAAATCAATCCAAAAGAAAGAACAGAAAATCAAAGGATGGGAACCAGAGGGAATAAAGAAAAAAATAAAATGGGAGACCTAAATCCAAACACATTAATAATTACACTTAATATTTAACAAGTAGGAATAATTATATTTATATATTACAATGTAAATAATCGTGTTGTAATTAATTACACTTAATACAAATAACTACACTAAAACAAATTTATCAACAAAAAACCAGACTGTCAGAATGGATTAAAAAACATGACCCAACCACATGCTATCAAAAGAAACTCACTAAAGGGATAGAAAAAGATATACCATGTAAACACCAATCACATTAAACTGGAGTGGCTATATAAATCAGACAACAGATTATTTCTGACCTTAGAACAAGTGAAGTTACCACAGACAAAGAAGAACATTACATAATGATAAAAGATTTGATTCACCAAGAAGATATAATGACCCTAAATACGTACACACCTAAGAAAAGAACCTCAAAATACATGCAAAAATGGATAGAACTGAAAGTATAATTGGAAAAATCCACAATTATGGTTGGAGACTTCAACACTCCTCTCTCAGTAATGGATATAAAAAGCATACAAAGTATCAGCAAGGATACAGAAAAACTGAACACGATCATCAACAAACTCAATCTAACTGACATTTATAGAAAACTATAGAACAGCAGAATGTACATTCTTTTCATTGTATGTGAGATAGTCACCAAGACAAACCATGTCTAAGGCCATTTAAAAATTTTAACAAATTTAAAGGAACTGAAATAGTGTGGTGTTTTTTTCAAAGTATGTTTTCTGACCATAATATAATTAAATGAGAAATCAACAACAGAAAGATAACAGGGCAAAAATTCCCCAAATACCTGAAAATTAAGCATTTCTAAATGATCATGGGCAAAAGAGTAAGATGCAAGGGAAATTAGACATTTAATTTTTGCTCAAAGTATCAGAATTTGCAGGTTGTAGCTAAAACAGTGATTAGAAGAAAATTTGTAGCATTACATGCTTATCTTAAAAAAGAATGATATCAAATAAACGATCTAAGTTTCTACCTTAAGAAATGAGAAAGAGAGTAAAATAAATTCAAAACAAGCAGGAGGAAAGAAGTAACATAATAGCAGAGAATCCATAAAATTGAAAACGGGGGAAAAAAGATAAAAGCCAATTAAATCAAAAGCCGTTCTTTGAAAAAGACAGATTAAACCCCTATATACACTAACAAAGAAAAAAGATGACAATTACCAACATCAGGAATAAAAAAGGGTTATCACTACAAACTCAAGATTAAAAAGACAGTAAGGGCATGATAGATAATTACATGCCCATAAATTCAACAATTCAATGAAATTAACAATTCCTTGAAAAGAACAAACTACTAACATTTGCTTAAGAAATAGATAACCTGAATAGTCCCATGCCTATTAAAGAACTTGAATTCATAGTTTGAAACTTCTGAAAACAAAACAACAAACAAATCCAGGCCCTTGCAAATTCTACCAAACATTTAAAGAAGAAATAAAAACAATTCTACATAATCTCTTTCAGAAAACAGAAGAGGTGGGAAAACTTTCCAACTCATTTTTGGGGGCCAACATTACACTGATACTAAAACCAGACAAAAGCAGTACAAAAAAAATACAGACCAAATCCATCATAAACATAAATGCAAAAATGCTCAACAAAATTTAGGAAATCAAATCTAGCAACATATAAAAAGAATAATAGACCACAACCAAATGGGGCTTACCCTTGAAATGCAAGCTTATTCAAACTTTTAAAAGTCAATCAATATGATCCATCATATTAACAGGCAAAAAAAAAAAAAAAGGAAAACCATTTGGTCATATCAAACAACACAGAAAAAACATGACAAAATTCAACATCATTCATGATTCAAACAACTCTCAGGAAACCATTAAGAGAAGCAAACTTCACCAACCTGATACAGGGCATTGACAAAAAAACCCATGGCCAACCTCACAGGGAGTGAAAGACTGAATGCTTTCCCTCCGAGATCAAGAACAAGACAAGAATATTCATTCTCACCACTCCTAACCAACATGATACAAGAAGTCCTAGCTAGTGCAATAAGGCAAGGGGGAAAAAAAAAGATTGGAAAGGAAGAAATAACACTGTCCCTATTCACAAACAACATCAATGTCTATGTAGAAAATTTCAAGCAATCTACAGAAAAGCTGCTAGAGTAAGTGAGTTTCATAAGGTCACAGAATAGAAGGTTAACATATAAAAGTCAATCGTATTTCTAAATACTGGCAATAAAAAAATCAGAAACAAAAAATTTTACAAATACCACTCACAATAGCACCAAAAAGAAATACTTGGGTATAAGTTTAACAAAACATATGAAGGATCCGTACGCTGAAAACTACACAATGCTGATGAAAGAAATCAAAGACTTAAGTAAATAAAGACATACCATGTCCATGGATTTTAAGACCTGATACAGTTAAGATATAAATTCTTCCCAAACTGACTGATGGATTGAATGCAATTACAATAAAAATTCCAGCAGGATTTTCTTGTAGATATGGACAAGACTATGCTAAAAATATATGAAGAAAAAAAAACCTAGAAGAGACAAAACAATTTGGAAAAAGAAGTACTATCCAATTTTAAGACTTACTGTAAAGCTACAGTAATCAAGACAGTGGGTATTGGTGAAGGAATAAACACATATATCAATGGAACAGAGCAGACAGTCCACAGATAGACCTACACAAATATGGCTAAGGTACAAAGGCAACTCAATGGAGTAAGAGTAGTCTTCAATTAGTGGTGTTGCAACAACAACTGCAACAACTGGGTATCCATTTGCAAAAATAAAAACCAATATAAAAAAAAAAACCTGACCTAACCCTTACATCTTATATAATATTAACTCAAAGTAGACCATATAGCTAAATATGAAGTATAAAACCATAAAACTTTTAGAAGAACACACAGGAGAAAATCTTCATGAACTTAAATTAGGCAAAATGTTCTTAGGGTATGATTCCAAAAGCATAATCCGTAAAAGAAAAAAGTTGGTAAATTAGACTTAATCAAAAAAGTCCTCTCGTTCTGTGAAAGACACTATTAAGAGAATGAAAAGCCAAGCTATAAACTAGGAGAAAACATTTGCAAATCACATAGCCAATAAAGGTTTAAACCCAGAACACAAAAAGAACTCTCAAAATTCAACAATAATAAAACAGATAATCCAATAAAGTACGGGACTATGTTGCTGGTGAAAATGCAAAATGGTACAGCCACTCTACAAAACAGTCTGGCAGTTTCTTACCATTTTAAACACACACCACATAATCCAGCAAACCTATTATTGGGTATTTACCCTAGAGAAATAAAAAATTTTGTCCACACAAAAACCTGTACACAAATGTTTATAGCAGCTTTATTCATAATCATCAACAGGTGCAAACAACCCAAATGTCACTCAGCAGGTGAATGGATGGTACATCCATACAATGGAATATTACTTAGCAATTAAAAGCAATGAACTACTAAGAGAATATGGATAAATTTCAAGCCCTTACACTGAAAGAAGCCAGTCTCAGAGGCTACATATTATATAAATTCACTTGTATGGCACTCCAGATAAGGCAAAACTACAGTCAGAGAATAGATCACTGGTTGCCTAGTGCTGGGATAGAGGAGGGTTTAACTACAAAGGTGACAGAACTGTTCTTATCCTGACTGTGATGACAGTTACAGGAATCTATGCAAGTGTTAAAATTCATGCAAGTATACATCAAAAAAGGTCAAATCTGCATAAAAATTTTAAAACTGAAAAAAACTAGTACTCTTTTAATGACTCCACTATTTCTATTTTTTATTGAAATGAACTATCACCAAAACAAAAAGCTCCCCAAAACAATAAACTGTATTACAATGAAAGAAACAGACTTCCATTTCCAGAAACAGGCCAGACTAGATGTTCAAAGAAATTCTTCCCAATACTGAATTCTCCCAAAAAGCTTTTTAAAAGTATATCAGAGTTTTTTTTTTTTAAGATTTTATTTATTTGAGAGAGAGAATGAGAGAGAGAAAGAGAGAGAGAGCACATGAGAGGGGGGAGGGTCAGAGGGAGAAGCAGACTCCCTGCTGAGCAGGCAGCCCAATACGGGACTTGATCCTGGCACTCCAGGATCATGACCTAAGCCGAAGGCAGTTGCTTAACCAACTGAGCCACCCAGGTGCCCCAGAGTTTTTGGTAAAGTAAGGGAAACAGTAATATTTCAGAATTCAGAATCTGGGTTTTTTTGTTTGTTTTTACAGAGGGAATGCATTATGTTTATATATACCATGTTAATACTCTAGCAGCTTGTGGGACAACACCACGTAATCAAACACATTCACATTTCTGCAGTAAGTTCATACCAGTTCAGGTCAAGTTTTGTTCATCTAAAAAATAACTCGCGATAGTCAAAGCTATCTGGGTTTCTAAATTGCAGATAAAGAAATCGTGGACCTGCAGGAGCCAGTGCAAATCAAGATGGGCAAAGCGCGAGACAGGCAGCATGTTCACCTGGGAAAACCAGCAATGCCAAGAGACTTGAAGTGTGCACTTTCAAGGGCAATTGCCCAGGGACCAAACAGAATAGAAGATTAGACCAAAATCATGCCAAAGGCCCTAAGAGTTTGCCTGGAAAACCCAAGACAAAAATGTAGTTTAAGTGGTACCAGGAAGGTAATGAAGCTGGCCCCAGACGCATGGCAGAAGCACATGCCAATATACTCTGGAATAACCCAATTTATTTATTTTTATTTTTATCTGGAATAACCCAATTTTTAAAAAAATTTTTTATTGTTAATGTTAAGCACCATACATTACATCATTAGTTTTTGATGTAGTGTTCCATGATTCATTGTTTGTGCAATCCCACCGAAAAAATCCAAAAACCTATGTTCAGACAGCCAAAAACCACTAAAATCACAAGCTACTAAGAGTGTGAATCTGAAGAAACAAATGCTGAATCATGTACATAAAACCTATAGATATTAGAATTATCAGATGATGAATATATGTTTAATAAACTTAAAGAAATAAAAAATGGGCTCAAAGTGGGATGAAGGGATAAAGGAACAAGAAACTAAAAACTGACCAGGCAAATTTGAATTTTAAAAAACCTAGAAATACAAAATTCAGTAACTTTTAAATAAAAATAACATTTTAGATAATTGATTCAACAGCAGTTTAGACCCATCTTAAGAGACAATAAATGGGGCGCCTGGGTGGCTCAGTTGGTTAAGCGACTGCCTTCGGCTCAGGTCATGATCCTGGAGTCCCAGGATCGAGTCCCACATCGGGCTCCCTGCTCGGCAGGGAGTCTGCTTCTCCCTCTAACCCTCCCCCCTCTCATGTGCTCTCTCTCTCTCTCTCATTCTGTCTCAAATAAATAAAAAAAAAAAAAAAAAAGAGAGACAATAAATGAACTAAAACACAGATCTGAAGAAACTACCATCAATGTAAAAAAGCTACACACTATATGGTTTCAACTATATGACATTCTGGAAAAGGCAAAAATACAAAAACAATAAAAAGATTAATGGCTGTCAGGGATTAGCACGTATAGGAGGAGATGAAAAGGCAGAGTATGGACAGTTTTTAGGGCAGTGAAAATACTCTTAACACCATAATGATGGACACATGTCATCGTACATTTGTCCAAAGCCACAGAAGGCACAAACACCAAAAGTGAACCCTACTGTATGTAAACTATGGACTGTGGGTGACTATAACGTATCCAGGTAGGTTCAACAATTGCAAAAAATATCCTGGTCTGGTGGGGGACGTGGATGATGGAGGTGGCAGGCTTTATAGATGTGTGGGGGCCAAAGGTATACAGGAAATGGCTGTACCCTCCCCTCAATTTTGCTGTGAACCTTAAACTGCTCTGAAAAGGGGCGCCTGGATGGCTCAGTCGGTTAAGCATCTGCCTTGGGCTCAGGTCATGATCTCAGGGTCCTGGGATTGAGCCCCGGGTGGGCGGAGGGCTCCCTGCTCAGTGGGAGCCTGCTTCTCTCTCTCCTCCCCGCTTGTGCTCTCTCTCTCGCTATCTCTGTCACTGTCTCTGTTTCTCTCTCTCAAATAAGTAAAATCTTAAAAAAAAACAACAAAACTGCTCTGAAAAAATAAAGTCTTACCAGGAGAAAAAAAAAGAAAAGAAAAAGCAAACAAAGAAAAACCAAGAAACAAAGAACAGATAAGATGAAAGAGAGGAGAAACATGGAGGCTGTCTAATCAGAATTCCAGAAGGTGATAACTGAAAAATTAAGAGTGTAACTTCCAAATGAATAGAGAAGAAATAAAGAGGTGCTACCGTTGAAATGCTGATTTTAACTCTAGCTCCCTGCTCACTCTATAACCTGAGGCAAGTTACTTAACTTTCCTAAACCATGATGTTTTCATTTGTAAAATGGGGCAATAATGCCAGCCTCGTAGAGGTGGTGTGACCATTAGGTGAAATCCAAGTATAGCACTTAGCACAGAACCCAATAAATGTCAACTGTTGGCAGTTAAAAAATAATTTTATCTACAAAGTTCATTAAAATAGTAGTAAATTAAGAATGAGATGAGGAGAGGAGCAAGATGGCGGAGGAGTAGGAGACCTGGATTTCGTCTGGTCTCAGGAATTCAGCTGGAT
The DNA here is from genome assembly GCF_004348235.1 of Phoca vitulina. NCBI lineage: Eukaryota > Metazoa > Chordata > Mammalia > Carnivora > Phocidae > Phoca > Phoca vitulina. Next base: position 10,116,415 of record NW_022589750.1, on the reverse strand, counting down.
AGGGATCAAACCATTCTGAACACCTATGAACTCAAAAGGAGATCTAAGAAAAGAATAGCAGCAACTCTCTGAACAGAAAAGCGACCACTTTGTGGAAGGTAGGACGTGCGGAGGAGTGAATCCAAGGCGATATGTGGGAGGATAGATGGCGGGGGAGGGGCATCCATCGGCCGCTTCTGGCAAGTGATAGAGCCACGGAGCACAAAATTGCAACTTTTAGAGTCTGCTCCGCTGAGGGACATCGCTCCAGTGGCTAAGCTGGGGGGGGGGGGGGGGGGGGGGGGGGGGGGGGGGGGGGGGTGGAACCCTCGCGGGACAGTGTGGTCTCAGGACCCTCGGGGTCACAGAAAGACCAGGGATACCTGAGTGCGGCAGAGCTCCCAGGTATCAGAGCAGGGAAGCCGGCTGCAGAGACGGAGTCGAGGAGCGGGCTCTCAGCTCGGGGTTGTCATAAACCGTGATCCGTGGCACAGTCGGGCCACTGCTCCTCCAGCAGGGACCCAACAAGCGGCAGATCCAGGGAGACTCCCCTTCCACCCCCGGGAGGAGCAGCGCGGGAGCGCACCGCAGGGATCTGCTGGGTTTGGAGACTCCACACGGGGGCGTGTGCCAGAGATAGAAACGTGCGGTCACAGTCCGGGTGAGCACGGGGTGCAGCTGGAGACCGGGGAGACGGGAGTGAGTAACTGCTTTTCTCTGGGGGCGCACTGAGGAGCGGGACCCCGAGTTCTCGGCTCCTCCCGGGCGGAGACTGGGAGGCCGCCATTTTCACTCTCGGCCTCCAAAGCTGTACGGAAAGCTTGCAGGGAACAAAAGCTCCTGAGAGCAAACCCGAGCAGATTACTTAGCCCGGACCCGACAAGGGCAGGGCAATTCCGCCTCCGGCAAAGACATTTGGGAACCACGGCAACAGGCCCCTCCCCCAGAAGATCAGCGAGAACAGCCCCCAAGACCAAGTTTACCGATCAATGAGAACGGCAGAACTCCAGCGCTAGGGGAACACTGCACATAGAATTCATGGCTTTTTTACCATGATTCTTTAGTCTTTCAAAGTTAATTTTTTTAACTGTCTTTTTTTTTTTTTAATTTTTCTTTTTCCCATTTTCAACCAACATCTTATCAATCCCTTTTTTAAAAAAACATTTTTATTTTTCATTTTTAGAGTCATATTCTATCCCTTCATAGTAGTTACCCTTATTTTCAGCATATATATATAAGTTGTTCTCTCTTTAAAGTTTGGAGATACAGTTTCTTCTAACAGCTCAAAATATACCCTAAATCTCTAGTGTATGGCTTTGTTCTAGTCTCCTGCCTGATCACATTCTTTTTTTTTTTTAAATCTTCTTCTTTTTTCAAACAACTTACCAATTCCTCTTATAAAATCTTTTATAATTTTCATCTTCACACTCATATTCCATCCCTTCATCATATTAACCCTTATTTTTGTACATACATAAGTTTTTCTTTCTTTAAAATTTTGGGAGGCACTTTCTTCTAACAGAACAAAATACACCCAAAATCTAATGTGTGGCACTGATTTATGCACCAGCCTGATCATATTTGATCATATTCTGTTTTTTTTTGTTTTGTTCTGTTTTTGTCTTTTTCTTTTTTCTTTCTTTCCCTTTCTTTTCCCCCGGTTTCAGGTCTTTTCTGATTTGTTTAGAGTATATTTTCTGGGGACATTGTTACCCTGTTAGCATTTTGTTCTCTCATTCATCTGTTCTCCTCTGGACAAAATGACAAGATGGAAAAAATCACCTCAACAAAAAGAACAAGAGGCAGTACCAACTGCCAGGGACCTACTCAATACGGACATTAGTACGATGTCGGAACTAGAGTTCAGAATGATGATTTTAAAAATACTAGCTAGGCTTGAAAAAAGCATGGAAGTTATTAGAGAAACCCTTTCTGGAGAAATAAAAGAACTAAAATCTAACCAAGTTGAACTGAGAAAGGCTATTAATGAGGTGCAATCAAATATGGGGGTGCTAACTGCTAGGATAAATGAGGCAGAAGAAAGAATCAGTGAGATAGAAGACCAAATGATGGAAAATAAAGAAGCTGAGAAAAAGAGAGATAAACAACTACTGGATCACGAGGGCAGAATTCGAGAGATAAGTGATACCATAAGACGAGACAACATTAGAATAATTGGGATCCCAGAAGAAGAAGAAAGAGAGAGAGGGGCAGAAAGTATATTGGAGCAAATTATAGCAGAGAACTTCCCTAATTTGGGGAAGGAAACAGGCATCAAAATCCAGGAGGCACAGAGAACCCCTCTCAAAATCAATAAAAATAGGCCAACACCCTGACATCTAAGAGTAAAACTTACGAGTCTCAGAGACAAA
>NW_022589750.1:10113387-10113964 GCF_004348235.1 Phoca vitulina | reverse complement strand
AGAATACTATATTCAGCTAGGCTGTCATTGAAAATAGAAGGAGAGATAAAAAGCTTCCAGGACAAACAAAAACTAAAGGAATTTACAAACATGAAACCAGCCCTACAAGAAATCTTGAAAGGGGTCCTCTAAGCAAAGAGAGAGCCTAAAAGCAACATAGACCAGAAAGGAACACAGACAATATACAGTAACAGTCACCTTACAGGCAATACAATGGCACTAAATTCCTATCTTTCAATAGCTACCCTGAATGTAAATGGGCTAAATGCCCCAATCAAAAGACACAGGCTATAAGATTGGATTAAAAAACAAGACCCATCGATATGCTGTCTGCAAGAGACTCATTTTAGACCCAAAGACACCCCCAGATTGAAAGTGAGGGGGTGGAAAACCATTTACCATGCTAATGGACACCAAAAGAAAGCTGGGGTGGCAATCCTTATATCAGACAAATTAGATTTTAAACCAAAGACTGTAATAAGAGATGAGGAAGGACACTATATCCTACTTAAAGGGTCTATCCAACAAGAAGATCTAACAATTGTAAATATCTATGCCCCTAACATGGGAGCAGCCA
>NW_022589750.1:10102514-10108387 GCF_004348235.1 Phoca vitulina | reverse complement strand
TTTTAATTTTTCTTTTTCCCATTTTCAACCAACATCTTATCAATCCCTTTTTTAAAAAAACATTTTTATTTTTCATTTTTAGAGTCATATTCTATCCCTTCATAGTAGTTACCCTTATTTTCAGCATATATATATAAGTTGTTCTCTCTTTAAAGTTTGGAGATACAGTTTCTTCTAACAGCTCAAAATATACCCTAAATCTCTAGTGTATGGCTTTGTTCTAGTCTCCTGCCTGATCACATTCTTTTTTTTTTTTAAATCTTCTTCTTTTTTCAAACAACTTACCAATTCCTCTTATAAAATCTTTTATAATTTTCATCTTCACACTCATATTCCATCCCTTCATCATATTAACCCTTATTTTTGTACATACATAAGTTTTTCTTTCTTTAAAATTTTGGGAGGCACTTTCTTCTAACAAAACAAAATACACCCAAAATCTAATGTGTGGCACTGATTTATGCACCAGCCTGATCATATTTGATCATATTCTGTTTTTTTTTGTTTTGTTCTGTTTTTGTCTTTTTCTTTTTTCTTTCTTTCCCTTTCTTTTCCCCCGGTTTCAGGTCTTTTCTGATTTGTTTAGAGTATATTTTCTGGGGACATTGTTACCCTGTTAGCATTTTGTTCTCTCATTCATCTGTTCTCCTCTGGACAAAATGACAAGATGGAAAAAATCACCTCAACAAAAAGAACAAGAGGCAGTACCAACTGCCAGGGACCTACTCAATACGGACATTAGTACGATGTCGGAACTAGAGTTCAGAATGATGATTTTAAAAATACTAGCTAGGCTTGAAAAAAGCATGGAAGTTATTAGAGAAACCCTTTCTGGAGAAATAAAAGAACTAAAATCTAACCAAGTTGAACTGAGAAAGGCTATTAATGAGGTGCAATCAAATATGGGGGTGCTAACTGCTAGGATAAATGAGGCAGAAGAAAGAATCAGTGAGATAGAAGACCAAATGATGGAAAATAAAGAAGCTGAGAAAAAGAGAGATAAACAACTACTGGATCACGAGGGCAGAATTCGAGAGATAAGTGATACCATAAGACGAGACAACATTAGAATAATTGGGATCCCAGAAGAAGAAGAAAGAGAGAGAGGGGCAGAAAGTATATTGGAGCAAATTATAGCAGAGAACTTCCCTAATTTGGGGAAGGAAACAGGCATCAAAATCCAGGAGGCACAGAGAACCCCTCTCAAAATCAATAAAAATAGGCCAACACCCTGACATCTAAGAGTAAAACTTACGAGTCTCAGAGACAAAGAGAAAATCCTGAAAGCAGCTCAGGAGAAGAGATCTGTAAACTACAATGAAGAAACATTAGACTGGCAACAGACCTATCCACAGAGACCTGGCAGGCCAGAAAGGACTGACATGATATATTCGAAGCACTAAATGAGAAAAATATGCAGCCAAGAATACTATATTCAGCTAGGCTGTCATTGAAAATAGAAGGAGAGATAAAAAGCTTCCAGGACAAACAAAAACTAAAGGAATTTACAAACATGAAACCAGCCCTACAAGAAATCTTGAAAGGGGTCCTCTAAGCAAAGAGAGAGCCTAAAAGCAACATAGACCAGAAAGGAACACAGACAATATACAGTAACAGTCACCTTACAGGCAATACAATGGCACTAAATTCCTATCTTTCAATAGCTACCCTGAATGTAAATGGGCTAAATGCCCCAATCAAAAGACACAGGCTATAAGATTGGATTAAAAAACAAGACCCATCGATATGCTGTCTGCAAGAGACTCATTTTAGACCCAAAGACACCCCCAGATTGAAAGTGAGGGGGTGGAAAACCATTTACCATGCTAATGGACACCAAAAGAAAGCTGGGATGGCAATCCTTATATCAGACAAATTAGATTTTAAACCAAAGACTGTAATAAGAGATGAGGAAGGACACTATATCCTACTTAAAGGGTCTATCCAACAAGAAGATCTAACAATTGTAAATATCTATGCCCCTAACATGGGAGCAGCCACCTATATAAGCCAATTAATAACAGAAGCAAAGAAACACATCGACAACAATACAATAATAGTGGGGGACTTTAACACCCCCCTCACTGAAATGGACAGATTGTCTAAGCAAAAGATCAACAAGGAAATGAAGACTTTAAATGACACACTGGACCAGAATACCAAAGTATTCTTTGTGCATCCCAAAGCAACAGAATACACATTCTTCTCTAGTGCCCATGGAACATTCTCCAGAATAGATCACATCCTAGGTCCCAAATCAGGTCTCAACCAGTACCAAAAGACTGGGATCATTCCCTGCCTATTTTCAGACCACAATGCTTTGAAACTAGAACTCAATCACAAGAGGAAAGTCAGAAAAAACTCAAATACATGGAGGCTAAAGAGCATCCTACTAAAGAATGAATGGGTCAACCAGGAAATTAAAGAAGAATTAAAAACATTCATGGAAACAAAAGAAAATGAAAACAAAACTATTCAAAATCTTTGGGATGCAGCAAAGGCAGTCCTAAGAGGAAAGTATATAGCAATACAAACCTTTCTCAAGAAACAAGAAAGGTCTCAAATACACAACCTAACCCTACACCTAAAGGAGCTGGAGAAAGAATAGCAAATAAAGCCTAAACCCAACAGGCGAAGAGAATAAAGATCAGAACAGAAATCAATGAAATAGAAACCAAAAGAACAGTAGAACAGATCAATGAAACTAGGAGCTGGTTCTTTGAAAGAATTAACAAGATTGATAAACCCCTGGCCAGACTTATCAAAAAGAAAAGAAAAATGACCCAAATCAACAAAATCATGAATGAAAGAGGAGAGATCACAACCAACACCAAAGAAATACAAACAATTATAAGAACATACTACGAGCAACTCTATGCCAACAAATTAGATAACCTGGAAGAAATGGATGCATTCCTAGAGATGTATCAACTACCAAAACTGAACCAGGAAGAAACAGAAAACCTGAACAGACCTATAACCATTAAGGAAATTGAAGCAGTCATCAAAAATCTCCCAAAAAACAAAAGCCCAGGGCCAGATGGCTTCCCAGGGGAATTCTACCAAACATTTAAAGAAGAATTAATACCTATTCTTCTGAAACTGTTCCAAAAAATAGAAATGGAAGGAAAACTTCCAAACTCGTTTTATGAGGCCACCATTACCTTGATCCCCAAACCAAAGACCCCATCAAAAAGGAGAATTACAGACCAATGTCCTTGATGCACACGGATGCAAAAATTCTCACCAAAATACTATCCAATAGGATACAACAGTACATTAAAAGGATTATTCACCACGACCAAGTGGGATTTATCCCTGGGCTGCAAGGTTGGTTCAACATCCGCAAATCAATCAACATGATACAATACATTAATAAAAGAAAGAACAAGAATCATATGATCCTCTCAATAGATGCAGAAAAAGCATTTGACAAAGTACAGTATCCTTTCTTGATCAAAACTCTTCAGAATATAGGGATAGAGGGCACATACCTCAATATCATAAAAGCCATCTATGAAAAACCCACAGCGAATATCATTCTCAATGGGGAAAAACTGAGTTTTCCCCCTAAGGTCAGGAACACGGCAGAGATGTCTACTATCACCACTGCTATTCAACATAGTATTAGAAGTCCTAGCCACAGCAATCAGACAACAAAAAGAAATAAAAGGCATCCAAATCGGCAAAGAAGAAGTCAAACTCTCACTCTTTGCAGATGATATATGATACTTTATGTGGAAAACCCAAAAGACTCCACCCCAAAACTGCTAGAACTCATACAGGAATTCAGTAAAGTGGCAGGATATAAAATCAATGCACAGAAGTCAGTGGCATTCCTATACACCAACAACAAGACAGAAGAAAGAGAAATTAAGGAGTCGATCCCATTTACAACTGCACCCAAAACCATAAGATACCTAGGAATAAATCTAACCAAAGAGGCAAAGGATCTGTACTCAGAAAACTATAAAATACTCATGAAAGAAATTGAGGAAGACACAAAGAAATGGAAAAACGTTCCATGCTCATGGATTGGAAGAACAAATATTGTGAAGATGTCAATGCTACCTAGAGCAATCTACACATTCAATGCAATCCCCATCAAAATACCATCCACTTTCTTCAAAGAAATGGAACAAATAATCCTAAAATTTGTATGGAACCAGAAAAGACCCCGCATAGCCAGAGGAATGTTGAAAAAGAAAAGCAAAGCTGGCGGCATCACAATTCCGGACTTCCAGCTCTACTACAAAGCTGTCATCATCAGGACAGTATGGTACTGGCACAAAAACAGACACACAGATCAATGGAACAGAATAGCACAGAAATGGACCCTCAACTCTATGGTCAACTAATCTTTGACAAAGCAGGAAAGAATGTCCAATGGAAAAAAAGACAATCTCTTAAACAAATGGTGTTGGGAAAACTGGACAGCCACATGCAGAAGAATGAAACTGGACCATTTCCTTACACCACACACAAAAATAGACTCCAAATGGTTGAAAGACCTCAATGTGAGACAGGAGTCCATCAAAATCCTAAAGGAGAACACAGGCAGCAACCTCTTCGACCTCAGCCGCAGCAACTTCTTCCTAGAAACATCGCCAAAGGCAAGGGAAGCAAGGGCAAAAATGAACTATTGGGACTTCATCAAGATAAAAAGCTTTTGCACAGCAAAAGAAACAGTCAACAAAACCAAAAGACAACTGACAGAATGGGAGAAGATATTTGCAAATGACATATCAGATAAAGGGCTAGTATCCAAAATCTATAAAGAACTTCTTAAACTCAACACCCAAAGAACAAATGATCCAACCAAGAAATGGGCAGAAGAGGGGCGCCTGGGTGGCTCAGTCGTTGGGTGTCTGCCTTCGGCTCGGGTTGTGATCCCGGGGTCCTGGGATCAGGCCCCGTATCGGGCTCCCTGCTTGGCGAGAAGCCTGCTTCTCCCTCTCCCACTCCCCCTGCTTGTGTTCTCTCTCTTGCTGTGTCTCTCTCTGTCAAATAAATAAATAAAATCTTTAAGAAAAAAAAGAAATGGGCAGAAGACATGAACAGTCATTTTTCCAAAGAAGACATCCAAATGGTCAACAGACACACGAAAAAGTGCTCAACATCGCTCAGCATCAGGGAAATCCAAATCAAAACCTCAATGAGTTATCACCTCACACAGTCAGAATGGCTAAAATTAACAAGTCAGGAAACAACAGATGTTGGCGGGGATGTGGAGAAAGGGGAACCCTCCTACACTGTTGGTGGGAATGCAAGCTGGTGCAGCCACTCTGGAAAACAGTATGGAGGTTGCTCAAAAAGTTGAAAATAGAGCTACCATACAATCCAGCAATTGCACTACTGGGTATTTACCCCAAAGATACAAATGTAGGGATCCGAACGGGTACATGCACCCCGATGTTTATAGCAGCAATGTCCACAATAGCCAAACTGTGGAAAGAGCCAAGATGTCCATCGACAGATGAATGGATAAAGAAAAGGTGGTATATATATACAATGGAATATTATGCAGCCATCAAAAGGAATGAGATCTTGCCATTTGCAACAACGTGGACGGAACTGGAGAGTGTTATGCTGAGCGAAATAAGTCAATCAGAGAAAGACATGTATCATATGACCTCACTGATATGAGGAATTCTTAATCTCAGGAAACAAACTGAGGGTTGCTGGAGTGGTGTGGGGTGAGAGGGATGGGGTGGCTGGGTGACAGACATTGGGGAGGGTATGTGCTATGGTGAGCGCTGTGAATTGTGCAAGACTGTTGAATCACAGATCTGTACCTCTGAAACAAATAATACAATATATGTTAAAAAAAAAAAAAAGAAGAAGATGGCAGGAGGGGAAGAATGAAGGGGGGG